>NC_134371.1:44805000-45106521 GCF_035582795.1 Mycteria americana | reverse complement strand
TTGCCCGCAGCCATGCCTGTTTGGGTTTCAGCAGCATTCAGAATCACCGCCATAGCCTGAAAGACAAATAAACCACTAACACCTGAACGAGGGAAGAACTGAAATGAGCACAACACTGCTTTCTTTCTCCTCCCGCTGGGTGAGCTCACAAGTTACCCTAAATCATACAACTAGCATATGGCATGTCTGGCAGATTAGTGGTGGCACACACAGAGCTGCACATATCTGGCCTTTTGGTGCATCAGTTGGTATGTGCCGGCCAGCCAGGCGCTACCCACAGCCCTGGAGAGCCCGGCTCGAGCCACGCCACGGCAGCAGGACATGGCTGCTCACAGCAGCTGGCACCACATATATATAATGGCAGTGGCACGACGTATCCCACAGCTCCCACTGAATGAAAAACTCCATCGAACTCAAGAACTGTTTGTATGGGTAAAAGTTGAGTGTGGCCATTGCGGTGTGACCCAGTAATAATATTGCAGGGACCGGTGAGGAGGAGAATAGTGGTAGCACACAGCAAATAAAAAAAAACGCAGAATCTCTGCAACTGGTTGAAAGAAAATGCAGCAGCAGAGTCTGTTATCTACATAATTTTCCCAAACAAGCTATAGGGCTGCACTCAGATTTCAGACAGCAGATCTGGGTCTTCTCTAACTGAAACAAATGGGTGTTTGCCAACTACTTCAAAGGAAGTGTTTAAAAATGAGACCGTTAAACAGCTAAGGGAGCTGATGTAATCATATTTTAACCCAATTATCCTTTCCAATATGTATTTGTCAGCATTTAATCCCATCTGCCATTGTGCTGCCCAAGTGCCTAAATTGTATAGGTCCCTCAAGAGTTCTCTAGTCTCCGTTAACCTAACAAATTCTGTGCCATATGCAAATTTTAATTTGCAAATGTTCTCCCTCATTTCCAGACTCTATTAAACAACTGGTCTTATTATGGGCACTCCACAGTTAATTCTTTGCCACTTTGGAATTTTACCAATTTTTCTGTTTTATTTTCTACCACTGTACCAATCTCTAATCTATGACAGCAATCTACCTCTAAACCTGTGTATACATAGATGCTTTACTAACCACTTTTGAGACACTTTGAAAAAACACTAAAAAAATTTAAAATAACATAAAACAAACAGTTCCTTTATTCACTCTTATTTTGACACAACAAATGATTGCTAGCAAATTTGAGAGTCTTTTTTCTTTTCAATAAAATATTCCTCTTTATTGCTTTTATAACTTCTTTTTATTTCTGCAGATGTTTTATTATTGACTCTAGTTACTATTTTAGTCCATTTACCTGGGACTTCAGTGAAGTCCCCTGGTTCCAAATTTCTAGGAAGATCTTTTATACTTTTTCAATAAATAGGTGCAATATCTACTATCCAAGCTGACATAAATTCAGGTAATAGCATATCTTATCTTCTGGCAGAAAAATAATCTGTGCCTCAACCAATCTAATTTAATTTGAATGTAACCACAGCCATGGTAAGACAAAAACTCAGCTAAAATAGTTACAACAGTATAAAACATTGTGAACTTTAATACTAAATGACAGTTCTGTTTTTATGATTTAAGGCCCATGATCTATTTTTTTCTGTAACTCTGATTCAGCAAGGCATTTTAGGGTGAAAGATCCTAATTCTCATTTTCACTGCAGACTCTTTAATAACACTCTGCAGGGGAAAAGAATCTTAGTGTATGCGAAAATCAGTTGCAATCGGATTACACGTATGCTTGAGTCCTATGTTGAGTTGAAGTTTGAGAGGAAAAATAGTATATATTTCACTTGCACGAAAAGTCTATTGATATCATCCAAAGTAGAAAACAGTTTTCATTTGTAGCAAGCAAATTTCTTGCAGAACAGTAACTTGAATGGTTATTTCAGTTGATGGATGTAGGTAGCTAAATTTGTTTGAACATTTAGTCCCTGTGTTTCAGACACAGCCCCATGCTAAGAGCAGAATTTAACATTTGGAGCCACAGCAATGGTTCATTACTAGAAATGTCTGCAGTACTAATCAAGAGAGATAATGTTCTAGTCAGGATAATAATTAACATTTAACTGACTTGCAGATGTAAAAGCCAGGACCCTCAAAATACAGGCATCAATGAACTGAAAGAAACAGGCATCTACATTTTTTTCACTACTTGAATACCTCCCTCTAGAGGACTCCTGTAATGCTTAAGGGGAATGACAGCACATTGCAGTTGCAGTGAACACTGTAATACATCTAGTGAATGGAGATTGTACCTTCTGTTGTGCCTGGTATATCTTTTGTACTCTGAGAGACAGCCAAGTTTACTGCATCTGAATAGGAAAAAAAAAGCAGAGGATTCCATCAAGAAGCTCAAATGTGAGTTAAAAGCAACAAAGTGACTGCGGTGTAATCTTTACTGCTTATATATACCAGAATAATATCAACAATTTTTTCCAGTACAACCGCCAGCAAGCAAGGAATAGTACTAGACTAAACACAGAATGTAAAAGAGCATAGAGAATTGGGGTCTGTGCTAAAAGAAACGTGAAACCCCAATGAATGGAGCAGAATGAATTGCAGACCATTCAGAGCAGCGTTATAGGTTTCCCACGTGGGCACTAACAGCAGAGTTCCATGAGGTTTTGGCAACAGTACAATTTGCAACAACAACAAAAAGAGTTTGCTGAATTATTTAAGCACGAAATCAACATATCTCAGACAAAAATAGCCAATGTACGTTAAGCAAAATAACTTAAAAATAAATCACTGAATCTGAGAGGGAATGCAGTGGCTTTCATTCACCCCACTTGGTATACTCGTTTCTCTGGAAATGCGACCTGAATGTAAGTCAGGATATCCAAGGCAGAGTGTTGGAGGGAAAATACGGCCAAGGAGGTTTTCATGCAGTGCATCCCCTAGGGTGGGCTGGGAGAGGGAGGAGTTTTACGAGGAAATACACCTCCTTCTCCTCCCTTCCTTTTGCTCTGTTTAGCTTTGATTCTTTCCTAGTAATGTGGTCCCTGCAGCCCCTGGCTTTTAGTTGCTTGTTTAATGTTGTTGTTCACAGAACACAGGTGCCTGTGTTTTTTTCAGGGACAAGAAGTTAGCTTTGCAGGAAACGCATCTTTTCCCTTTCCCCCTCAACTCATTTTCTTCTAAGGTGAAGAGAACAACAATTGCCTTTTGCTGGCAACTCAAATTTGTTTTGGTTTGGGTTTTTCCCCCCCGTTTCCTGCATGCTGCTCTCACAATATAAATATCTAGATTTTTCTTTGAAATTCTGTTGCATGTGGCACGGCCCTGTGCTCAGCCTACAGCTCGCGCAGGGAGGGCATGGGCAGTATTGGGGGTGGGAACAGAGGCTGTAATGCATTCACAGGCCTTTCAGGTTCAAAAGTCTACTGCATGCAAGGCATTGCAAGCATCACACATTTTAAATGAGGCAGAAGCACTGCCCAGACCTTGAAACAAGAGAGAGCTAGAACTAATATGAACTATCAAACATGCACAGCATTCGCAGGGGAAAAGGTGCAGCAGGTTTGGATCTTTGTTTTAAAAATTACCAAATGATCAATTTTAAAGGAATACTCTTCCAGGAACTTTTCCGGGAGGAGCAGAATTAGCCAGGAACTTTTCAGACCTCCTGCCTTTCCCCAGTATTGTCAGCCAGGGAGCGTGTAGTTGACCACATCTTAAAGGCAACGTAAGCTGGTAGCAGGGCCCAGTGTCAAGGCTTATCCCTCAGAAGTAAAAGGTAATGACAGCAGGCCTTAGGATGTTGAATAAGAAACGGGACACAATGGTTCCCAAAAATACGGCTTAGCTTGGTGGCTTTTCTCATTAAGAACTTTGCCATCTTGCAGGGCTAGAGCTATTTTCTTCACAGCCATCAGTCTTGGGCCCCTTTTTCCCCGTGACAACTCATTTTCCTTCTGCAATATCCCTAGCTATGTCTCTAGCTCCGGTATCTGCTACCGACTGACACCATAACATTTTCATACTCAACAGGATGAGTATGAGGATGGTGTCTCCTGCCAAGCCTTGCTGAAAAGGTATCCTACTGTGGTAGACATTGTGATCAGTTGTCTGGCATTGTGAAAGCTCACAGCTCGTGCTTCATTAGAAGTCAACTTTAATTGCTTTCTGTAGAGCACACAGAAAGGAAGCTCTCTTATCCACATAGTAACTAAGAAATAATAACAGCAAAGTCTGAATCAGAGAACAAGATGCAGCGAAACTAGCCACTAAAGGCTTCTAAAGGCAGAAGATTATAATAAAAGATCAAACCATCATTAAATTACTTTAGTAATGAAATGCATGAATTTAGAAGTGAATGAATACAGCAATTTCTTACCCAGAAAGGATGCTGCTATAGGAACAAATATTGCATTCAATGTGAAAATAAATTCCTTTATTGCTCATTCCACAAGTATTTTGGAATTACTGAGTGTTAGTAGGATGAGGAATCAGAAAAAAATCCCATGTTAAACAAATAGCCACTTATAGGACTAAGTTTTCAGTTAATTAAGGAAAAGAAGAGTCTGAGATCAGAAGATCATACTGCAGTGACTTGACAGAAGAAAAATAAAAATGTCTTTTTTTGGGCATTGAGAAGGTCAGCTCTTTCTACTGCAGCAGATCAAACATCTCAGCTTTAAAGAATGACAGAGAAAATGAAACTACAAGAAATGAGCCAAAAAGCAATTTGATTATATGAAAATAAACAGCAGCAAGACTGAAATGATACTTCCATTTTGGGACTAGCAAGACCCCCCCTCTTAGTTTGCTAATTCTCCAGAAATCCTAGCCAAAAATTTTCTTCAGTACAACTGCTTATACTGATATACACACGCAACACATGTACAGTTAGACTTACACAATAAATGCTCGGATACTAAACTCTCCACTTCCACAAACTTCACCCTCTAATTCTCTAGGGGGCTATATATGGAAAGAGTATTTTCTTTTGTACAGTGGTATAAAATTAAGTTAGTGAAAACGAGAGTTGGGCCCTGATGCTTCTCTGAAATTTGCTGTCCTACTTTCCAGCTGTGCAAGGCAGTAGGAGTGGGAAACTGCAGAGCAAGAGGCCGCCAGTGCCACTAGTGCTCCTCAGAGTATTCGGGAGGGTTTGAATTCAGACCACTGTAGTATGAGCTATTGTTTCCACTGTTGTTCCCCTTGTAATCCATGAAGGCTATTTAATGTGGTGTGGGAGGAGGAGTGTATTGAAATAAGAAGGGGAAACTAAGGGCATGAGAAAGTTCGTGCAAGTGCTTCATGAGGGTTTTCAGCGTGTGGTTATTTCCTTTGTAGTCACAAACCCAAAAAACCTTATACCTGAATTTTACATGTTACACAAAAAACCTGAGAAACTAACTTATACCCCTTCTTAAAATTCCATTTGAGATATACTGCATCTGCATTCCCAGAAGCTGTAGTGAGACCAGTGCTATACTGGATAATGTGGCCACAATGTATTGATCTAATTTCACTGGAAGGTAAGGAGCTGCATTTTAAGAATCAATACACTCTTTCCTAAGATGATTACAGAGGTGCAGGTTCGAGGCTGACTAATAGGGTTGCAGCCCTCATGCGCAGATCAAACTGCTCGAAAAGTTATAATCTGAATCACATTATATACTTTCTCAGCCACAGTATGATTTGTATACAGTTTTAAATATGATTGCAGATTAGAAAGGTAAATAAAATGAAATTTTACTAGTGTCAAGAAGGGATTTTGCTTTATTTTAACTTAAAAGCTGTTCTTCCAAAACCAGGTTCTCACAGTTAGTTGAGAATCTGGTTTCCTCCTGCTATGCAAGTATAACTTTCTATCTGATTTCAAGAGACTATAATGTAAGTTAATTGCTTTTAGTAATTTTCACCATCAGTTTCCCTTGCTACTTTTGCATTAAGAATTGATCCATTTGGGGCTTTTTTTCTGACATCCAGGCCACAACAGCTTACCAGCAGCAACTTATTTCCTTGTACAACAAGAGAAGTCCCAGTTTGCCCCTTTTGGGTGTTCATCACCAGTGATCCAGGTCAGAGGCCCTTTTGGAAGAGCCTGCAATTCTATACTGCCTTGTAAAGTATTACTCTTTTTTAGAATTATTTTCCCTTTCTAGGCTCAGTGCCACTTTCCAGGGGATTTTAAACTAACATTTAAACTTATAAATCTAGTTTAGTAGAATAGATTTTGAAAATTGTAAAATGACAGCTAACAGATTCTAACTTAAAACAGTCATTTAATCATTCTCTCCCAGGAAAATGACCAGGCTTCCTGGACACTGCTTATCACTATGAGCATCAGTATTATATCAGATATATTATATCACCATCAGTATAACAAACAAAAGACGACAAAAAACAATTGTCAGCATTTTTGAATCCGCTGTTAGATTGCTCGCTGCATGCTTAATTGTACACCTTATACTCACTAAAGAAGAAGGGGATACTCAGTAGATACAGATCCACATACTTCTTGTCTTATATGTGGAAGGCATGACTGCATGCCATAGGAGCCTGCCTGCAAAAGCAAGGTCCCATCTTATATGTAAAACCACCTGAGAGGCTCAAGACCTCCGACAGCCACCTCTGCACTCTAACCTAAAGAGGTATAATTTCCCCTTAAGCACAACAAAGGTGAAACTACACAGCAAAACAAAGTGTAGATTATATGTGCTAGACTGCTTCTGGTATACAACCTAGCCTGAAAATCCATCTCCTAAATTACTTTATGATTGTTACTTAAATAAGTGGAGCCACAAGTACACATTAATGTTTTCAGACTTGTGAATATAAAAGACAAAATGGCCTACGCACATAAAATCAGATATGATTAAAGAAAAAAATATTTAAACTTGATTGCCTTTACTTCGGCATATCAAACAACAAAATAAAGATTCTAAGGGCTTACATCTAAAACCCATTTGAAAATGGGTTACTCCTTTTCTCTGAATTTTTATTTCCATTTATTTGATATGGACTTGGTAGACTTAGTGCTACATTTAAGGAAGAGAAAAGAATGAGGTGCTCTTCTGTGTCATTTATTCACTGCTTGGGATACACAGTGCCGAGAGAAACAGAGCTGTGCTGCCCACAGAAATCAGTAAAAAGAAACATCTCTGTAATAAGTGTTCAAATCAGATTATTCTTGTTATCAGGCATACCTCCTATTTTAATCTCTTTATATTGTCTTATCTGTTTGCATTTGGATTTTCACCTTTTTAAATAGTTCCCTCCCAAATACCAGGTACCCAAATACCAGGCCACTAATTTTCATTAATTTTTTCCATTTGAAAAGCTCAGCTTTCCAGTTTGGCATGAGATCCCTTGGTTTTGTAAAGCCTGTTTGGAGTCTGAGCTTGCAAGGCCTCTGCAAAATAAGCGTTCATTGGCTTGATTAGGAGCTGTGCGGAGGTATTTTAGGAACTCGGCAGTACAGCTTTTATTTTCACCTTGAAAATACAGAATGGAGGCAAGTACCCTCATTCTTCTTGATGGAGCAAAATGCAAGAAGGCTAATGGGAAGGCAATAGGCCTATGGATCTGGAGGTGACCTTTCTTTTGGCCTAGTCTAAAGGAGCACAGTTTTGCTGAACCATGAGCACATTTAAAGGCCTGCCTTTTTTTTTTTTTTTTTTTAGGAGAGAGGTCTGCTGAAATATAAATTATGATTCTAAGGTCTTTTTCTATATCACTGAGCCGGTCTGAAAATCACTGTGCGGTATATACGGTAAGTAGATTAGAGAAGTTCTTTTAGCACTTTGAAGAAGAAATAAGATCATGAACTTCCTTCTGTACTTGCATGAAAATGGATGGCATGCAGGGTAGTATCTGTTTGACTGACATAAAGTAGCTGAAATCATGTGGCTAAGAGTTGCTGGGTTTGCTCTGCCCTTTGGGTTAGTGTATAGAGAGCACTCCCTGTTTAAGTCTTGATCTCTCCATCCATAAAATGTGAAAGACAACATTATCTGGCTCACAGGGATGCTGGGAGGTTACATAATGTTTGCACAGCTATTTTAAAATATGAAGTACTGTGAATTATGCAGTATAATTGCTGAGAGTGAAGACTTATCCTCTCTAAAGAAAATGAGAATGACAATTTCTAAGGAAAATTATTTCGGAGAGCGTCTTTAACTACCTTAATCTACACTATTTATCTGTTTGCTAATTGAAATTATTTTAGTCTGTTGGAACTGATCAGAACAATTTACATGAAAAAGACACCTGACTATAGTTGTCACTGAAGTGTACTCAATCCAATGAGAAAATCATTAAAAAGTTAGCACTGTACTTTCAAAAGGTCCTACCTTCTTCCACCCCGTGTCTTTATAAGCTACTTAGTCAATAATTTAATTCTTTCTGTGTCTGTGTTTCAAGTTGGTTAAATCTGGGCTGCTAAGTGGTGCTTTCCTTCCAAGGGATTCATTTACTGAGGAATCCTCTTCACTGTGATTTAGTCTTTCATCTTGCATGGATGCTGCTTTACTCATCACTAATTCACACTGCACTTCACAGGCTACATCAACATCTGCATCTTCTGGATGGAAAGTTTTCATTTCTTCCCCTTTAAGAATATCTGTCATTCTGCAGTCCCAGTCATCAGCTCCTAACAACCTTCCCAGCTGTACAAAAATGCATTCTGAATAAACATTGGAAGGAAGGAAGCATAAATATTTGACAGCATTCACAGTCGAGGCAGGTTATTAAGCACTCTGCATTTCAGAAGAATACTCATGACTGTCTCCCAATGAAGTATTACAAGTGAGACTCCAAGTGTTTTTTAATGTAAGTAAGCTTTTACTTTGGAAGAGGCTCTTAGTGCCTAGATATGAGAAGAGAAGATTGTGGACAGGCATAACGTTTTGCAATTTCATTTTGTCTGGTTTTGTGATTATCATATTCTGCATACCTGAACCTTTGTTACTTGGAATTTTAAGCATGCCTGAAATGGACACTGTAACAGAAGTGAAAATGAGAAATAAATGACTTCCTCCCTGTGGAGTTAGTTAATGCTTATCCCATAGGTCCAAACTTTAAGTGATTTGGTCATCTGAAAGACAGCTTGGTTCTCTCATTCTCCATATGGGAGATGTTTAATGCTATGGTGTAATAATATAAAAACTACAGAGGGAAGCATTAAGAGGGAGAGTAAGTTGCTTTTATTCTCTCTCAATGCCTTCACTAGAACTTCAAAAATTTCTTCAATAACGTCTGTGTGACTGCCCATTTAAGTATCAATGGGGTAGAACTGAAGTATAATATGGAAACATTACTGGAAGGCCAGTCTAAGGAACTTTCAAAAATCATGTTTTTAGCCATGAGACCCAACAGCTTCTTGGCAGAATTCATAATTTATTTTAATTTGAATTCTAATGTTTCCAGTTTTTCTTAGCAGGCTGACTTCAAACTATCTTCAATAACCTAATCTAAATTAGGTCCAAGTATTTTCCTTCATTAAAAAATAGCACAAATATATGTAATTCTTCCTATATTTATAGTAACACCAGTGATCTGTTACAAACCTGCTTTGTATACACATATATCATAAACTGATCATTGCAATCAATGTTCTACTCCTAATCTGTGGCCTGTTTAATTTCTGGAAATCTTATGGTCTGGGCTGCTGGAAGTCAGAAAATCCTTGCTCCAGCCCTCCTACACCTCTGCAGACCTCTACTGCCTCTGCACAATTAGCCCAGCTGGGGCTTCTGGCACGTGTGCCTGCACTGGCAGAGCCGGTTCTTCAGATTATAAAAGATGTAGATTAGCAAGATTTTTCCAGTGATGTCAGTACAACACTTTTGGTGTTGGAGTTTGGCAGGATAACATTCCGTATTAAAACATGGATTTTTGACTAGACATTGGCCTAACCTTAATCTTTTTTCCAAACAGTCCCAATCAGTGCAAAAATACTGAAAAAGTGACTTACACAGTGGATTTGTTTTACAGTGATCAAACATGACCAAATAAATTTTCCTATCTGAATTTCTATTGCATGCTCCTTTTCTGTTTAGCTTAATGTGAGATTTGCCATACAGTAGGGGACACAGCTTCTGAAAATGCAGACTCTGCAGAAGGTGTCTACGGAGCATCCCATACAGCTCATTCACAAGAACATGCTGGACACATAACCAGCAAATCCATTCTGCACAATTTTTTTCCCAAGTAAGACTTAATCTTGGGATAATCTTTTGACCATAAGTTGTACTGAAGCATACAAAACCAAAGTACATACCCATACTAAACTGGCAGTAAAATATCGCACAAGAGAAAGTACAGTCAACCTGACTGTACATTTATGAGCCTTAGTAGAGTAGGAATTATCTTGCACATGCAAAAATGTCACAAGCTAGCCGAAAAGCAGACACATTCAGCACTGAGCACTCAGTATTTAAGCATTTAATTCCTCTCCTCTAATATAGCAGCTTTAACTACAGGGCAATGAAAGATCAGGCATCAGAATAATCAAGCATGTCAGTTCAGATGGTAATGATAAGCTCCTGACAGAAAAGGACGAAAATCAGATAACTCATACTTCTGGTTTTCCTTGAGGTATAACTGCACAGGCTTAAATGCAGAAATATATAATAAACCTTCAGCTTTAAGGTTTTTTTTATAATGGACATCCATAGCACTGCTTAAACTCAATTGTTTGAGAGAGCAATTTAGAATATAAAATGCCTTTTGGCATTAGCATTTATGTGCAAATGCTTGAGGTTTTTTTATATGTCGCACTGTAGTACAAAACTGACCTCTGAGGGGGAAAAAAGCAGCAGGAAAAAATTATACTTACTGCCTTTAAGAAAAACACTTAGAACAGTATGAGCATAACTAATGTATGATTTGTAATACATCAGTATTAAATTGATGAATCTGGTTTATAGCAAGTGAAATTTGGGAATGCACAGTCCTACAAAATCCTACAGCCTGTAATGGCTTTACAAGCAGTACTAGCCAGCACAAAATTTGCCCAGGAACATTAATACTGAAAAGAATATAGTAAAATGTGGAAGTTGTTTCAAACTTCCTAGAAAAATTTTAATTGTCTGTGGATGAAATGTAGTTAAATAAATGGTTTTTATTTGTTAGCCAGTCTCACATGCCCTGACTGTATGTACGTTTGAAAATCTTGTTTAACTTGATTTTTTATAAGTATCTTGCTCCATTTCAATGTAATCTTTTAAATGTGTTACAGCAACAAGAACTCGTATGTCACATAAATTCAGCATCTTCAATTTGATGAGCTAACTAGTGCAGTGGCATAAATTGCATTTTTCTGCTTTGAGACTAAGTACATTACTTTTGTCTAATCCTCTATTTTACACCAAATCCTTCCTGAGGAGTCTTAAAAATTCAGAGCAAAGAACAACATAATTTTATAATTCCAAATGGGGACATGTAAGTGGGCTATACCATTACCTGCAACTACCAGACAGAAACACATAGCCTGCAGACATACCTAATGTGTATAATAAAACAGACTTGATGCATCTCCAGCCCTAGTGGCATATATTATGGGCAAGACAAAATGGCTAAAGAATACTTACATATCTTGCATCCAAAAATCAAAAATATGCAAGAGATGAAATCCTGGTCCAGTTAAATGCAAGGGATGTTTTGCAGTTGACTTCAGTAGGGTAAAGAAAATGCATGTATCCTGTAGCGTTAGGACATGCCAGAAGGCAATGCCTTTCTTACTGTGCCCTCGCAAGCACATGGTTGGCAGCTATAGAAATGTAGCCCATGCTACACTGCGACCTCAGAGCTCTCAGAGCTTGCATGCAAAGTCTAACACCATACCCAGAGTGTTACTGTGAGATGGGATTGTAACCCACCCTGTGTTCAACTTCCAGCGTGTCAGAAACAAGGCAATTCGGGCTTCAGTGTAGGCTTTGCTTACCTACTCTGGTTGCTAAGCCAGTGACACTAAGATCCATAGAAGTATCTTCGCTGTAGTTGCCTCTCAGTCAGTTCAGATAAGCTAGGGCAGGCCACCTCCTGAATGCCATGCCGCTGAAGCCTAACATGACCACATTCCCTGGTAACAAGTGGTAAAAAAAAAAGTCTTTTGGTACTAGCAAGTGACAAAGCTCACAATCACTGTTAAAATCAGGTGAAGCATCATGGGGAAAAAACTCTTTAGAGAATAAAATCTTTAGAGAATAAAGCCGAAATTCTATTACACAACGCACGTGTACTCCTTACCCTGGAGCTGTGGCTTCTTGATTAGCACTGGCCGCTGTGTGTGTGCTCTGCGCGGTTGCCAGTGCCAATGGCGAGCAGAGCTGGACGGCTAGGTGGGGCATGGCAATGTGCGGGGAGCTCTGGCTGCTCTTGGGGAGAGTCCTTTGTTCTAAAGCTCATCTGCATTTTCCTTTTTTTCATAAGGGCATCTTGAAGGAGTCTTTTTAAATGCTTTCAGCTTTTCTGCTTTCAGCAGAACTGCTTTCGGGAAACATCATTTAACTTACAGCAAAATCAACATTAATAAAGTCACAAAATCATTCACTGATTTCATATTTGTTCCTTCAGAGAAAAATAGAGCTAATTCTAGGTTGGAAAAAAACCTTGCACAAAAATGCAATTCTTAAGATGAACTCCAGAATAAACCCAGGAAAAACTGAACAGGAATAGTTAAGTGACCTCTGTATGTTGGTTTCAGAGGCAATTGTTCCACCGAGAATCCATGGTGTTCATAAACATAACTGTGAATGCAGGATTTGTTACAAGTGTGTTTTATATAAGACATGTCAAAAATGCTATCATTATGCATAGATGGAGAGAAGGTATAAATTAAATATTTCAAAAAGGATCAGAGAGTTCTCTTCCACAGCTACACCAGAAACTGAAGACAGCTGGAAAATGAGTTCTACTGTCCTTGGAATCTCTAAACTATTAGGTGAGGCAGGCATTTTAAAGCAAATAGACACTTAGAAAGCAGCCTGTTTATATTTGAGAAACTCCATCTTGCCAAGATAAAAATGATGTTAATTAACTATATCCAAATGTGTTTTTTTAGTTTAGAACCATGGTTCTTTCTCCAAATGAAAGCCAAATGTAGATAATGCCTCAAGATTGGTTTGGTTGTGTTATGCTCCTCAAACACAAAGAGGAAAACTCTAATTTCAGTCCGAATGGATTTTATGTAAGATTAAAGACTACAGTGTCTTCATGTGACAGAACACAATACATCTTTTATTGTACATTTCTCCATCTTGAATTGATTTGCACACTTTCCATAGCCAACAGACAAGGAAACTCCCAACAAAAACTGTAGTATACGAAGCATAGGACTTTAACATTCTTCCTATGTTTTAATAACTAAGGAAGCTGTAACTATACTATAAACTAAACCCAGTCTAAAATAGCACACCCCTAGATGGAACAGAAGGGACAAAAATATCTGTGAAGCTTGCCAAGGCTTACTATGCATGAAGCCATTTTTATTTTTTTTATATAGCATAGTGTATTCAAGCCCAAATTTTCTCTCAAAGAGCTTTTGGATGTCATAGCTAATACAGAAAGATGTTCTAGAATCTGTGGTCTTCTACACTGCACCCCATCATTTGAGGGAAAGAAGGAAAGAAAGTAGTTCAACTCATACTTACATAATTTTATCACTATGATCTAAACACTTTGTGAAGTGCTTCAGCTTTCTATAAATCAACCCAGGAAAATGTAAGAAGTACCCTCCAAAGGGTACGTGATCATCTTCACCATGCTTGCCACAAGGAACTATTCCATGGAAAGTTAGGCCTTTATTTATTTTACACAAAATCTCTCTTACAAATTATCTAGTTTAAATAGGATTTAAAAGCTGTTCTGCCTTGATATCTGAAATGAAAAATCAGGTGCCAGCTCCTGACCAACATAATAATCCTTTTCGTTTTTTAAAGTGTTGCAGCAGGGCATACAAAGTTGTTCTAAGGACTGCCAACTAAAAGTAGAGTAATTGCCTGATGGTGGTGATATTCGCAGGACCTTTACAGAGTTCAGAGTTAGCTTCTCTACTGACGAGGACTGCTAGAGGTAAGAAGGATGATCAAGGCATGTGCTGGCCAATTTGTTGATGTGCTTTGAAACAGCCTCTAAAGGTTCATGGAAGCCTCCCTCCAGAGGGCACGTAAAGACTCACAGTTGATGAACATCCTAATTTATTTCCATCTGATACTGAACAAACTTGTTCTTTCTAGTATCTCAAATTTAGCAACATCTTTCTCTTCTTTCAGATTCAGAATGTATTGATATTTTCTAGATCATGATATCTCATGTAGGTTTGGATGAAGTATGAAGTGGGACTCTAAGGTTCAGATGTTCAGTGGCTCACATTGGAAACAAACATTGTGATGACTCCCTGGTTAAACTTCCATTTTGGCACCTACCTGTTTTAATTAATTTAATATGTGCCATGTCAACTTGATTTTTCAAACTTTTGCACCATTCTAAGCTGAAAGCTTTATAAAATAGATTAGCACTATTATTAATATGATCTTGCAAATAAACTGATCTGATAAAAACTTATTTCTCTGAACCTCTGTTGAGCAATATTATTTACAATACCATTGCTTCATCTTGTATTAAAGTAGAGTCATATAAGCCATTCCACTATTTCTCCCATGTCTGAAGTCAGGTTGACAAGACCGGTAATTACTTGACTTATCCCATTTAACCTTTTAAACAATGGGACAACATAAGATTTTTTTCCCAGACCTCGGGAACTTTCACAGTTTTCCAAGACTTATTAAAAATGTTAACAGTCCAAAATGCTCATGAGACACATCTTCTAAAACACTCAGGGTGTTGTAGTAGTCACTTTAGCATTAGTATCAAGGCTTGTTGAAGTCTTAGGCCCCAAGAACTTTCACCCAGGTCCACCGACCGTGCACTGAACTTTTAGTTGGCTACATGAAGGAAGGCCCCCGAAACTGGTGCAAACCAGAAAGATAAGGAGGCTTCAACCTTAGCAGAAGCTGCAATCTTAGAGATAAGAGAAGAATCGGCCCGCCTAGAGACAATGAAAGGGCCCAATGAAGAACGGGAGGACCCCCGACCCTGATACTACTATTGGTCTGAACTGCCTCCTGAGGGGAGGGCAATTTAGATTGTAAGGGTATAATTACCCAGGGATTTCTTTGTTCTGGGTCCCTCTCCAGAGGCACCCAGCTCGAGCTGTTTTCACCGCTGTACCAATAAATTCGTCTGGCGTACATCGTATCAGAGACTGCTTCGGGAAACCTAGGGTCGAGCCAGAGGGGAGAGGAAGCGCCCGAGAGTGAGCGTGTGTGTGGGCAAGGAGTCGAAAAGGGGCACCCGTCAGCTCAGGGGAGCTGCGGCTGCGAAGGGACTCTGGTCCTGGCAGTTACAGTCTCGGGCGGTGAGCGTGCCACTCCCTGAATGGTGTGTGAGTGCCCGGGCAGCCGCTTCTCCTTTAACACGGGGGAAATTTCTGTGCCTGTTGGTTTAGGTGTTGCTGTTTAAAAATGCTCCCGAATAACCACAAGAATAGAAAATGTTTAATGAATCTATCCCATGAATACATCATCTAACTCTTTCCTAGTTATAGAATAGAAATATTTATTGAACACATCTGCTCCCCCCTGGAGTAAGGACTTTACCTTTTCATCTAGTAATTGTATATAATTGCTTTGTTCCTTTAATCTTAATATATTACCATTCTCTAATGACCATAGACTTTTTTCTAGTTCTTTTGCTTCCCTTATAAACTTTCTACTAGTTCTACTTTTTTTCATTTTCATTTGCTGAATTATCCCTCTCCTGGATTTAAATACTTCCCTCCTACCCCATATGTTTCTTTTTAAATCAGTATAAGGTTTTCTTTCCTAACTTTGAGGTTTTAGGTTTAGGGATAGAAAAGTAAAATCTTGCCAACTACTTCCTAAGCATGATCAATATTTATATTTTTCCCTTATGACTTAACTCATAATCAATTACAGATTTATGAGCATTAGGTAGGATTTTATTATACTCATATATATCTCAAGTAATCATTTAATAATCAGAACAACCACCAATATTTAGTTCCAAGATCGGTTCCTACACAAGCATTAAGATGAGGATTGCGATGGATTTCCCATAGAAGATGTAATGCTTATCAAGTCAGGAAATTGATATTTATAATTTTTGAAAGAAATTCCAACATTCTCTGGCACAGAGGTTTGAGTGTCTGAAAGTCCTTCATGGTCCAATCAGAAACATTTCACACTATGCTCACAAGCAGGTTTTTCTGGGCATGCTCTTTGTTTATTTTGGTGTTTGCCACAGATCTCCAAATCATATGCATGCCGCCAGCAAAAGCACTTTGACGGCTAATCCATGCACACTTAGGAATGTATTTTCCAGCTAGTGAGGAATTTGGAGCCCGTTGTCAAATAGTGAGCGAGTTCTAATCATACGGATTTTATTACTAGCAAACAAAGTTGAACGTATGCTTACAAATGACGGTTTCCAAATTGTGTTATCACCCAAACACATGACAAAGAATCACTTCTCATATATCATGATGCCTTAAGCAGTTTTGTTCCTAATGCTTTGATTTTTTAACCAATACTTATTTTCTCTGCCTCCCTACATACGTTTTCTTGTAATTAGCTTAATTGCATCTGATTAACCTAGAATGACAGACATTTAGACGCACATCACATACCATTAATGATATACGAATCACTTCAAAATGATCTTCCTGTACTGGGGTGAGGAGGAGCCAGGACTGCTGTTGCTGCTGCCCTGCACAGAAGTAACTCATTGCTGCAGGGCTGAGCCTGGGAGGGGACAACATCCAGCGCTGAGGATAAAGGGGATGTTTCTAGTCTTATACAAAAGCAGGAAAGAAAATATGGTATGTATCATGCAGATCCCAACCACTGTCCCACTGGTGGCCATCAACATAGCACTGTGACTGGAAATAAATCCTCTCACACACCCCAGGCAGACTCTCTCCAAAAAGTCTTTGATGTACGTAACTCACCTCCTTTTGTCAATCCCACAGAACAGGTAGGTTTACTTACTGAAAGTTTGTTAGGAAAACTATTAGAATGGGGATTAAAATTATTTCACTGGCAGTTACAACTGCCTAAAACCTTGAAAAATTAGGCCATTAACTTTGCTGGGTTTCAGATAACCCATCCATGTAAAAACATTTTCCTATGTTTGTGAAATTTGTTAGTATCTGTGAATCAAAAGTGATGAGTAAGCATAAATTATCATTACTTTAATTTCCTCTTTCAACTAGAGTAAATATCAAATTATTGCAGACTTCAGATAAAGTGGATCATTCTTTTCCATCCAGACCATAGTCTAAGAATACCAGAAATCTTTTTTTTTTTTTTTTCTTTTTGAGACAACTGCCCTCGCTTTTAGAGCAAGGAAAAAATTGATAAGGACACTCCTTTCCAAAGGTTTGTCCAAATGGAAACTCTCAACATTTTGAACATTTCTCATTTGTAACTAAAAATGGAATAAAGTGGATGATTTCTAATGACGGTCTATGTTGTGTTAGTCTTTCAGTGATACTTGCTGCTGAACTACATCCATTTTATTACTACAATCTGTGTACTTTCCAGTGACCCATATGACATCTAGGTCTCCTGCAAGACCTACAGCAAATCCAGATCTTCTCAAATATGTAAATCTTCATTTTCACTCTGGAAACTCAGGTTCACATTTGAATATTTCACAGAAATATGCACTTTCAACCATGGCTGCAGGCTAGTGTTCCCTTGTGTAAGTCATCCATTTTTAGAACTAAATGTACTATTATGCAGCTCAAGTCATGCAGAAGATCCATGGAATTTGTGCATATTGCTCATGCAAGGGCTTTTTTTCTTTTTCTTTTTTTTTTTTTTTGTTAAAGCATTTATTTGTACATAAATAGATCTGAAATGCAGATAAATAGCTGTGTTCAAATAATCAAGGACTGTAAAAGAGGCCATGTCAAAGGACATTTTCCTTGGGTGACTGAAAGTCAGTATGGTACATAAAACTAAATTACAGAAGGCTTTTATTAATCAGTAAATTGCAGTATTTCTTCAGTTACCAAGGCACTTGGCAAACATTTCTCACATTAGGCAATTAAAAAGGCAATAGCACTGTTGTCTGGCAACTTTGGAAGCACTTAACTTCAAAATTACAAATTAAAACAAAGACTAGAAATAAAACAATTATCTTTTGTTGCTTTTGACTTCTGGACTTGCAATCAGAAATCAGGGATGCATTGCATCAAGGCTGCCTGGGGGTTACTGAGGAAAGCGATTTCAATTAACAATTACATGCAAGGAGTTTCTACACCCAAATGAAAAAGGATGCCAGAGCATTTGTTTATGAAATTGGGGGATTTAAACTGTTTAATAAGTATTACAGTCTCAACAAGTCCTCTTTGATGATATTTGAAGGAATAACGCTGTGCTGTAGCCCTGTGTCTAGCAGAGAGCAGCCTGACAATATTCAAACCAAATCCAATTTTCAAATGCAATGTAGGCTATTCTGAATATCAAGGAGGAATCCTGTAAGAGGAGGAATGCTGTATCAATAACACCTTTGTTAATTATTGATGCCAAGAATATGCTGAATATAAATACACAAATGAGTGCAGGAAAATAACTCTCTTTTTTGTACAGCCTCTCACCTGAGCAGGTTTTGAAGTTTTGGAAAGTACCTGCTTCCCTAAAAGTACCTTTGAAGGTCCTTGGTTTTGACAGCTTTGCTTACAGAGCCCCACATCCAGTAACACGTTCATTCCCTTTTGGTGATACCCAAGAGTTTCTGAAATGTGTTGGAATTCCTGTAAATAATGACAATGTATTTTCAGATGACTTGGAAAATTGTTTAGGATAATTACCCTCAAGAAGCTAGACATTTAACTGAATCTCTTGAGCAGGCTTTCTTTGTTGGTTTTATACGGAAACCCTAAAGTTAGACTCAAACTTTCCTTCTGGCCTGAAAAATGAGAACAGCAGCCACTCTTTGTGACTGGCAGTTTTATCTTTCTATCAATTGGAAACTAAAAAAAAAAAAAAAAGAAAAAAGGAAAAAAGCCTTAAAATGTTGTTTCCGCCCTTCCTCCTACCTTGCTGCTACTAGTAAAACCATTCTAGATCAAGTTTTGGGCCAAGAGTCCTGTTTTATCCTACCCAGGTTATCTTTTTTAAAAACCAGCTCAAACAAGTTGGCATGCTCAGTGGCCCAGGCCACTCGAACTTCCCAAAACACATTATAATTTATCAAACAGTTGGAGGGAGCCTGGTGGGGGAGTCTACCATGACTCTGATTCATCTCTGCTGAACAGTTGATTGACTGAAGCTGTCACACCGAAAATCTCTCTCCTCCTGGAGCTACTGGCTGGCTCAGGGAACTCAAAAGGATGGGCAGGTTCTGCAGCAAATGGGCACAAGTCAAGGAATGTGTGTCTTCCACTTCCACTTCCACTATGAGCAGAGGTTTTCTTCATAGCTCCTGTATCCTGTATATTTCTGTATATTTCCTCCTGTATATTTCTCCATATCTTCTGCAGCAACATTAGCTCTTTAGAGACAGCTCTTGGAGAATTTTCATTTTCACTGCAGTATTTTCCCTGTCCTGCCATCCACAGTACTTTATTTGCTTCCTGTTCAGACTGAGCACTCAAATTCTCTTACTCCCAACTTTTTATCTTTTTCCAGCAGGACATTCCTGTGGATGTCTTTCCCCTGGCTAGGTGCCGCCTTCTTTTTTGTTGGTTAACTGAAAGCCCTAAACTCAAGGTGATTTTTTTTCCCTTCCATTTGTTTTTAGGCCTGTGTAATCCCAACACAAGTCTAATAGGGAAAAGTAAAACCATATCTGGGCTGTTTTTAAGACAGTGTTGAGGGGTGGAGTTGGCTGGAGTTCAATTTTGTGTGGAACAGCTCACTATAGCTCAATAAATACTTGTGTTTGTGTTTCTGTTTATATGGCTGGAGTAGAGCACACAGTATGCTTTTTCACTTAAAATCATACATGGACACAAGACAAACACTTCTTAGCTTGTAGAAAGACAGCTCATAAAATGAAATCCCAGGAGATGTGGAAACCTATGTTATCAGTCCTTTTTCTGCTGGAAGTAATGCGCTCCAATGCAAATGTTGCTCATGGAAGTTATAGTTTCATGTCTTAGCAAATACATGCTTCTTCTAGATGACCTGGGGCATATTCAGCATCACATTCACTCAATACACCTATTTTACACAGGAATCAGCCACATGACAAGAAAAAACAGGAAAAAAAAAGATAAAACATAAATCAGCAGGGTCTACCTTACTCCAAAGCAGCGTTTTCTGCATGTATGTGTGGAGGGAAAGGATGATTGGGACTTATAAATCCAGGACAGCATCTATTTGAAAACCAGATTGTCAAGCCTAATGCGTAAGACCCTGCATACTGCTGTATTCAACAAACAAAAAGAACTTTCAAAGCACATTCTATGTCAGGCTGCAACACTAAACACAGAGGAGCAAGAGTAATAGATGATTATGTTGTAGCCTCTTTTGCTACGGTCCAGTGCCACCTCGTGCTGCCCTGCCCCATGAAATCATCTGCCCCAGTCACACTCTGACTTCTGCCAGTCAGGATCACGTCAGAGTCATGCCGGCTCCTGACAGCCAGACTGTGACCCTCAGTAGGTATTATACCTGGCATCAGGGCGACCGTAACGGCAGCGACACATACACATATTTGTGTGTGCATGCATATATACATGGAAACATCCATACAGAAGTATACACACATACATATTTATATGTATTATTTATTAATATAAATATTAAAGAATTGTAATATAGAGATTACAAATATTTTTCTTATTAATAAGCGTTTGCTTCAAATCCTGCTTAAAGGTGGGGCAGAAACACTGAAAAATGGCACAACTCCATGGCTTTTGCTAATCATGCTTCAGGACAGCCTCCCAAAGACATGCTGGCCTGGCAGGGAAAACTGTGCCACACCTACAGAGGATTACCCAGGGCATCCCAGGGAACAAGCCCACTGAACACTTCTCAATTTGTCTTTGGAGTAGGTCGTGCAGCGCAGCCCCCTCTTCTCTCATCCATGCTAAACAGGGACTCTGCTAAGAATTCTTGACACATGCATATCTGTCCTGAAACTACCCACGACAGGGATTAAAGAGATGTACAATTTAACCTCAATTCATAATCCCGCTTAAATCAGGAGCAAAATAAATCACTAAGAGCAATGACAGTATCATTCTCAGTGCTCTGCATGTGACACCAGCAGATCCTTTCAGAAGTACAGGAAAGGGTGCTGCATTCACTAAAGGAGCATGCTGCGTATCCGCTGAGTGCTGCATGCCTTCCATGCTTCCAAGATGCAAATCATGGTATGGTTAGCAATGATAGACTTATTGAGTTGACTTTCTCAAAGAAATAAATTACTTACTAGACCAAGTTAACTGAATCCTAGATATATTCCCATTTGCTAGACAGGACATATCTCTCTGGAGGTACCCGCAACAGCTTCAGCAACTGTTGCTTACTCCCAGAGCCTATCCTTCTTTCTGCTTTTTCATTACTAGTATTAATAGATTTTTGATTCCCCAATTCTGGGTACCAACTGTGTCAGGATGCTCTATAATCAGTACGCTCCATTTACTGGGCAAATTTACAGAAGGAGTGGCAGCCATTTAACAGCAGAGATCACTGAAAAGCTGAACTTCAGGACTTCCATCCTTTTGGGGGCAACTTAACACTTGCAGTTTACTGGGCACTTGTGGTCAGTTTATGTCCTTATTCAGGTCAGAGCTGGCAAAGCATAGGATTTTTTTTTTTAAACAGTGAATTCCTTCTCCCCCTTTTGTGAGGAGACAGGATTTCTGTAGCATTCATCCAGACCAATACTGAGCCATAAAGTTATTCCTGTAACAGCATTTGTATCTAAACAAAATGAGGACCAGCCTGTTGTGCAAGGCACTGCTGCGTATCGCTCCCCATCACGTTGAAATGAGTTCACACTCTGACTCAGTCTCTATAGGTACCCCCTCTTTGCCTTTAATAAAGTGCGTCGTCTCTTTGGGAGGGGAATAACTGGAATACTATTCCCTGCCATAAACCTATGGCTCCGAAAAAAAAGAAATTTTTGCTTTTTAAGGAAGAGCCTAATCCCATTACAAGGTCTGACACAGCTGCAGGAGAGATAAACTGGACAGCCATTTAAAAAATTTAGGTTGGTTATAATAGCCTAAGCTAATCTATTTCTTACTCACTGTATTTCCTAATTCTTTTCCTAACACATTGCCTACAGAATTTCATGGCAAATTATTATTTTTTAAAAAACATTATATGTTAGCAATAACCGGGGTGTTCAGATCGGCACTTTCAGAACATTTGAAGGCATGTTCAGAGATGAGGTTTTTCACCAAGTGTGTTGGATGGGGGATGGATGCAAAGTTTATATTGATCAGATTTATTCGTAGAAATAATTTCTCAGAAATTTGACATTTAAGCCGATTTTTATAGTCTGTAGGAATTATTAAAAAAAACCCACCCAAACTCACAAAATCTCTCTCATTCCCTAAATCCACACTCAGATGGTCTAGCCGGTAGTCTGATCCAGCCATGCTCTATTTTTACACTGAGTGATAGTAAATGGAAAGGAGCATTTGCATCACTTCGTGCTAGCTGCAGTCACACAGCTGTGGCCACTTTGACTTGGATGGGATGAGTCAGAGAAGGTTTCTCATGTGCCACAGTGACTGCAAAAATGCTTTTCTAATACAATACAACACTGTCTTATATAGGCACCTGTACAAAAATGGCCTAAGATATTGCCATTCAGGTTCAGTAAGACTTTATGCCTGTTGTGCTGAGTTCAGAGTGGCTTGCTACTCTGGGTGAAGCACAGCAATGGATCTCTATTGCCTTTGCTGTGCATATATCAGTGAAAAGACCATGGAATAAGTAGATACTTTTCAAATGTATTTTGTAAAAGCAGAGAAAGAACTGTTTCTCTTCTTTAATTCCACAATACCTCCTTTCAGATTTGTAAAACATTTATAGGAAAATTTGCCAGAAAATGCAACTCCTTCTCCTGCTCAAAAATCGGAGTATATTTTTAATTTTTTTTTCCCCTGGAAATTTTTGGTTTATTTTGATCTAGCTGTTTGCTATTTCATTTCCAAGCAGAAACAGAACAAAAGTTACAATTAAAAGAATATTCCCATCTAAAAAAGTGAATTACTACTTTTACCAGACAAAACTTCTGGTTTTGATTTGAACTCCAACTTTTGTTGGCAAAAAGTTTTCAGGCAAAACATTCCAGACAGCTTGAAATTTGAAGATAATTTGAGAATGAGAAACATGACCACCTACCACATCTGTAAAAGCTACTGGTTTCAAACTTTTAAAATGTGAATGCCCATCCGTGGAAGTAAATGGACTTGCTCATGGGCAGACCTCTTTTTATCCTACATAACGTTGCCAAAAGCTTCTTAACTGACAGATCCTGGGCTCCCGATAGCCCTATTTGTAATGCTGATGGAGCACGTCTGTGCAGGAAAGCTGGAGTCAGCCTTGCCATGCAAAAGTTTCAGGAGCTCTGTTGCCTGTGAGCAGGGGCACACCATGAACAGCCTGGAAGAACAGAGACCCGCTGCCCCTTGGCTCTAGGGTTTTCCTCATGTTCACGCTCAGCTTTTATTTTTAAAGCAGTCTACGTACTAAGAAGCAGCAGATCAACCTTCTGTAAATACCGCTTCTACCATGCAACTTTCAGTGTTGTGTTTTAAATCGAAATACATATTTTCATACAGATGTAATATGCAATTTAACCAACACCTACAGTATTCCATTTCAGTAGACACATTTTAGTCTCCAAAATCATGGAAAATAATTGTGAATGTCCACCTCAGTGCAGATACATTGGGATGGATTACAGTAAAATACATTTCAGTTCTTTCATTTCTTTGTTCTGTCCTAGTGCCATTTAACTGGCTCCCTCTTTACACATATCCACACTGCTTTTATATATCCTTCGTCTTATAAAGTGTGCTTCACCAACAGGCCAAGTAAACATTTACAGTGATATATAACGCTTACTGACAACGTCAAGCCAAATAGACTGTGATCCAAGAACAGGCTTGATTTCCCTCAGTCTCCTCTCCTCAGGCAAAAGCTTGAGTGAATAGATGCAGCCCTGTTCTGCACCTTGAAGGTCAAAAGAATAGCTTTGACAAACCAACAGGGAAACAAATTCTGGGGCTGACAGCCTTCCTTCAAGAACCGTCCGCCTCCAGCGTCCCAATAACTGAACTTAAAGATTGCTAAGAAAACAGCCCGTTTATTATCTATAATCACAGCATAGAATGAGAGAAAATCACTGACGCCCAGATAATCAGCATGCAAACTGCAGACCCATAGCTTCTAACCAGCATTTCAAATTAGGCTAGTTGCAGGTTTGGCATTTGAGACCAGTTTCTTGTTGCTGCTATGGGGTTTTCATATAATTGTACAGGCTTGAATGCTCTGGCCATTATGGTTTTTAACCCCTTCAATACTTTTAAGATATTTAAATATCAACTTGAATTAGCAAGTTGCAGAAACCATCCCCCTTGTACCATCAAGCTACTTCCCATTTTTCTTGGTTTAACACCCGTTTTTAACTCTTCCTTAGATCATTCCTTCCCTCAAAAAAGCACCAAATTCTCTCTCAACCAGTTCTCACCCTGCTTCTGCTTTCTAACTGATTTTGCAGAACCAACACTAGCTTGTCCAATGGACTATACAAGCTGTACTGTGAGGTTCTTTGGAGGAAGCTGCAGCTCCTCATTCTGGCACAGAAGCTGATGCTCACCGGCCCCACGCGGGTGGAGGGACTGATCCTAATGCACATGCGCTGCACGGTTGCCTGGTTCCTGGGGGCACACAGTTACAGGCTTTAGTCTATTGCACTGTCAGCTATCACTGTTGTCTATCGGCTAAGCAGCTGAGAGGTCGTGTAGTTGTGTTGCACGTGGAGCCCCGATGCCACTTCTGTGGCCACCCTTCTCCCGTACACTGCAAGTCTAGGCTGATTTCTGAGGCCCTCACGCCAGCAGAGATATTAAAGTGAGAGCGCGGCAAAGAAAAGCTGACATAATGTCTTCCAGGGAAGTGATGAAAGAAAGAGGAAATGAATGTTTGGCTTTTTGTCAACTTTTATTCTTAAAGTCCCTCATTCAGAATATTAATATTGTTATTTAAAACTGTTTAAAAGACGGTGCATCTGCACTCTCTTCCTTCATGGGTTCAGGAGTCACAGATTTTTAAAACACAGAACAAAACAAAACAACCAAGAAACATTTAAAAATCTTTCAGAAAGATATTCCCCTATTTCCAGTCCCCATCCCTCTCTTCATTTGCATGCCACAACCTTAGTGTCTTATGTCATAGCGTCTTGTGCCATTTTGCAAGTCTAAATGTACCAGGACCCTGCTGTTGATGCCAATCACAACCATCCTCAGCATGTATATTCTAGAGCTCTTGGTTCAAAGAAAACTCCAGGATACCAAAACACAAAGTATCAGCCTTGTTCCTGGTTCAGGGAGTATTTGCACAGCTATCCCCACCCAAGGCCAGCAGGAGGGTGAGAACCAGCTGAGTTACTGGGGACACCCCCAGCCAGGAGACACCAAGCGCTGCTGGGGTAGGAGGGGGCCGGCTGTGCCTGCCTGGTGGACTCTCACCAACAGCAGTCCTCTCCACTGCTCATTCCTCTAACCAGATGGAAATGAGGTTTTCCAGTTTGTCTATTTAGTCACATATCTGAACCTTTTAGCAATTCTACTGCTGGTCATAAGCTAAACTATGCTAACCCCCACTCTTACTCTTTGTCGAGAAGCCTTAATCAAGTGCTTCTCTCTTGTTGGTTTTTTTGTCTGTTAATGAGGGAAAATAATAAAGTCCTGTACATAAAGTCACTGAGAATTCATTATTTTGAGTGTTGTCGGTTTGTCACTCACTGCTTAAAACAACTGAGACTAACCTGAGACTTTTCTGCAATATAAATATAACTTCATGTACTTTATGCAGTTCATGTCTAGTCTTTGATTTACTTAGCTTAGTTTATTTCTGTGTCCTCCATTTTAGTGATTTTCCCTAAGGTCCTAGTAGATGGGTAAATAATTTTAGTATAAAAGATGCTACCCATACTTCTATAAATCATTTCCACATTGCCAGATAGCCAGCAAAGAATGAGAGGGAAGATGTCTGCTGTAAATTTAATGTAGCTGATTATTTTCAAGCAGATGGACAGAGCAACAAATACTGTAGCAAACATCCACCTAACCTGCCTGTCAGAAGTATTGCATTTCTGCAACTCAGCTTTATTTAAACGCTAGCTAATTTTGGTGTTCTCAGTACATGCCAGAATACAATGCACCGATCATTCCAGGATAACCATTAATCTAATCCTTGGTCAAGGAAAGAATGTTGACTTTCAGCTAGGAATCATGCTGGCATTACAGATAATAAGTTTGTAAAAGGAGAGGGAACCATGTCCTTGTATGTTTGTCAAAGAATCCTGCAGCTTTATATTTACTATGGTCTTGAAACCTATATTCAGACTCTTTTGTGAATCACCCTCCTAATTTCTCTTATTTCTTAGCAAAAAAAGCTTTCTCTTCTCCAGTGACTTGTAGATTTTTTTTCTTTCCAGAAACTCTGTGAGAGAAAATACCTCTTCAATGCACTTGGGACATCACATAAGTGATTCTACCTAAATAACTGACCCATTTCTTAATGGCTTTGCTTTTAAATGATGTTGACTTTTTTTATTTTTTAAAAACTTTAGTTAGGAAAACTTTCAAAGAGGTTTCGAGATAGTGTCTAAAACCTTCTGGGTTACTTGAAAGTCTAATTGCAAGTTGCTTTTTCAGTCTTGGATTATTTGATCGTCATGAGAGACAGGCAATTTTTCCACAGTCCCAGCATATTGCAGGGTTAAGAGAAACCTGCTTTGCACCATGCAAGCAATTCTGGGTTGAATGCATGGAGGCATGATTGGCATTTCCTTCACCTTCACCCCCATGAAGCTCAGTAAGGTGGATTTACTCGCTCCTTGCCATGCTGGCAAGAGGAATACAAACTTGCCAGAACAGGCTGGTATGGCACATCTCTTCCTCCTTGTAAGGCACATGCAGGAAAATTGCAGTAACACTTTGGTCAAGTCTGCACTCTAAAATTATTAGTGAAGCTACATAGCATCTGCTTTTTCACAGTATTTACTGCATTCTTTACAAAGATATTAAAAAAATTTACTGCATTCTTTACAATGATATTAAAAAAACAAAGCAATTTTGTTCTTGGGTCCCTCCATAGCAAAGATAAATGAAAACAAGATCTAAGTCAAGCCAAGCTTGGTTTTTTTTAAAGTTAACTTTAAAATGTCATCTCCAGCACATGGCTAGTGTTCTGGCTTCATTTGTATTTTTATTTATAAGTAGTATAGACTACCAGCCTGCATTATAAAGCTGACGGTCAGCAAACCACATTCAGTGGTTTGAAATTTCGCTGTGACATCTTTTCCCAAGTAAAACAAACAAACAAACAAAAACAAACAAAAAAAAAAGAGGAATTTTGCTGTCTCATTGTCCTGTTTACCTAATGAAGACAAGAAGGACCTTCTGGAGCTAAAGAGAATTAATGCGGTATTGTGTTCACTCCAGCAACCCAACTACTAAAACCTGCACGAGCTACTAAGTTAAACTGTAAACAACTCTAAGCTGTCTAAAGATGACCTATTGGGGACGATCTTTGCAACTGCTGTTATATTGGGTAGCATTTGTTAGAGGCAGCAACTCTGTCTTTCTCAGCTGTTACAGCCAACTCATTGCACGTCTTTTTTGTGTCTGTCCTGGAAATTGCAGGTGTTCCTGCAGTGTTAATATATGTATACCTTCCCACACTGCTCCTTCACTATTGCAGCCTCTTCGGTCCCGCACGGTACAGATAACTGTATAATTTTGGAAAATGCTAGATCCTCTGTGTTTGGTAGCTGGACTGACATGAAGCTGTGGGAAACCCAGCACCAACATGGCTGTGCCTTAAAGCGTCTGATTCTCATGTAACTTTTTGAATACAAGTACTTAAAAACATAACTGGAGGGGTGAATGGAATCCTCAGGTTTTCTTTTCTTCTTCAGGGCTGTTTTCAGACAGCTTCACACATATACTGGCGGGGAGGAGGGCAGTCCTTCCCCCCTCCGAGAGGCCACGGCTTCCCTCAGCCCCCAGCCACCACAAGAGGAAAGATGAGCTTCACTCCCCCGCATTGCAGCATCTCAGAGTGCAGTCGCCCTGCTCACCTCCCTCCACACGGCCTCACCTTCTCTACCCTTTCAAGTCCATTTTCGAATGACAAGTTTCTTCCTGCTGTCGTGCTGACCCTTGATCTGCAGCGCTAATGGTGCAAACAGACCAGTCAACTTCTGACAAATTTAGCGATGGGCCTGGGGGATGGCTTCCTTTTTGGAAAGAGTTTTCTGATGCTGCTGCTTGAACATTGCTGTGAAAGCCACGTGACCTTTACTTTCACACATCTGTGGTGGAAAAGAGATAGAGTGTTTTCTATTTTGGCTAAAAATATCCTATAAATGATTACAAAGTTAATCATGATTACAAAGTTAATCATGGTGTCAAGTGTGAGGACTTGGGAGAAAACAAAACCATAGGCGCCGAGACAAAAAGCAGTCAGTAGTATGTTGTAGCATTCACGATTTTTCTGACTCCAAAGCTCTGCCTCCCACTTTAAGGAAATATTTAGTTAATTTATTTAATTATCTTAGCACTGTCCACATACCATCTAGCTTTGATTTCTCACCTGTCCAAACTACTGATTTTTGTAATCAGCTTTTTGAGTTGAATGCTTTAAATATTTCAAAATAAAGTACATGAGAAAGAAAAGATTTTAGCTTTATAGTATCATAGTCCTGCTACAGGTTGGGAGGCTTTGCGGGTCAGTTTCCAAATGTAAGAAAAAGACATATTCAGCTTATTTTTCTACTTTTTTTTCCTTTCCCCCCTATTTTAGGTCACACACAGGAGAGACATAATATATCAAGTAAAGCTTGAGCTCTGGTACACGTTCACAATAGTCATCATCACTCAAAATTTCAGTTTAAGGGAAATTCTACTGTGTGAGCATGTCTGAAAAAATGAATAAAGATAGCATTGTTTTAGAACTCAAAACAAGGAGTCAGAACGTGAACTATGTAGTATAAACACAAACCACAGATACTGATGATTCGAAAGAGGTAAAATTGTGATTTATTTTTATGAACTCTTTGCAGGGCAATAATGTCATTGACACAGAGCATGGAAACTTCCTGCATTAGTTCCTATATTTAGACCAGCTATGTCCTACCAGTATTTGCCACAAGTACGTTCTAAAATATCATTATACTTCGCCTTGTTATCACCTTTTTAATTACAGAACTTCTGTCATTTTAAAACTGCTATGAGTAACTGAACACATTTTAAAATTATCCTCAATTTATTACAAAGAAAATAAAGATAGATCAAGGTCACAGTTTCCTAATGTTATATATAATTTAAAATTTTTCAGTAAAGTAAGAAGTTGCGAGAACTTCTACCCATCTCCTTGAGTCATTTGTACTTTTATATTCATTCTCCCGGTGTGTAAAATATGTATAAAGTTCCTTTCTACTAATAGTAGCAGTAACATAATTTTAGCAATCCTTAGGGATCCCTGAGGCTGGGGAAGGTGGAGGGTCCTTCCCCACATCCCACAGACTCCGTGGTACACCCTGTACTGGTGTTCACATGCAGGTAACAGCTGTACGTGGCAATACTATGCTTAATCTTGCATTTCAAGCTCAGGTTGTGGTGCAGCCCCCGTGGTGCTTAGGGCCAGGAAGAGGAATACAGCATCTCCTCCTCCTGTGACCCCCCGCCACGAGTTCTCTGCCCTGGAGCGGAGGGGTAACCCACAGCCCCCTGCCTAGTCCTGCGATCTGCCCCCAGGCAGCAGGGAAACGGCCACCCTCTGCTTCACTGGGTTTCCTTCTAAAGCTCATGCAAGATCCAAAGCAATTCTATGCCAGATTTTAGCAATATGGGAAATAGGAGTACAAACAAAAGTATGGTTCAGAAAAAAAAGACTAGATACTTAAAATAACCACAGAATTAAAAAGAAGGAAGCAAAGAAAATATGTCAAAATAATAGTAATTTACAACTCCTGAGTGTTCATAATTGCCATGAATCAGAGAGAGGTATTTTGACAGAAGAAACCCAGAAGTACTGTAACATGGGTAAAATTCCTCCATCAGCTATGAGACTGTTAAATTGTATTAACTGATTTTGTTGAATATTACTCATACTCATACCGTACAAACTCCCCTGATTTAAATTAATGTCATACCACAGAAGACCATGGTAAAGAATTTAACATTTAAAATACACAAAACCAGAAACTGCAGTTTTAATCAAGGTAGGAATTAATTTCAGTAGGTGTTCAGTTTGAATAAATTCTGCAGATTTGGATCTGCAAACTCTTATGGTGGTGAACTATAAAGTTAGATGCTGCAGCTAATATAAAATGTTGAAGTATTATTTTGTCTACTAAAATAATTAAAAAAACCAACAAACACATACAACTAAATTAAACAACAACAACAACAACAAACTAAAAGCCCCCAAAACCAGAAAAACCACAGTCTAAGAGGAGTTTCTCCTCTTTTGACTTGGTAGAGCAGAACTACTGAGCATGAACTGAGCTTCTGGAAAGCAGAAAAACTACTTTATTTATTTTTAATCTGTAGCTTTTCCAGGGCAGAAAAAAGCAGAGACAAAATACTCAGGGTTACAGATGAGAAGTGACTGTGAAGGACTGCGAAAAGGGATCTTTGGCAGCTGAGATGATGGAAATAGCTAAGGAGAAAAGGAACCAGAGGTCAGGGGACGCATGTAGAGTAAGATGGTGCCTTTCCTTCACAGCTAAAGTAAATGTTCTTGTGAAAATGAGAAACAAATATGTTCACTTGTCCTCTCAATGGCAGAAAATGTCTTGTTTTCTGCAATTTATTGATCTCTGATAGATTCTTATCTGACTTCTATGAGGAGGGTGCCTGAATGCTTCACAAAAGGTGATCTATTTACCTTCAGAATATTTTGGTGAAATAGGGCATTCATGCTCATTTTACAGATGGAGAAGACAGAGAAACTAAATTACTGACCGAATGTGACAGAAGTCATCCCTGGTAAAACACAAAATGGAGCCCTCACCCTAGATTATGTCACTAACCACTGCAGAGCCATCCTTTCAAGCTGAATTGTGCCACCAATTAAACAACACTATAATAAGAAATAGATTACATATGCAGTTTTGGAGGTTACTTGGCTCTGGCTTTGTTTTTTTAATATCCCAAAGGTCTCATTAGCATGCAGGACAGTTTGGTGGGGGTTTTGTGACTGGCAAAGTACTGGCTTGCTGATGGACAGCTGAGGGTTACAGTATGTATCTCCATACCAAGAAAATTATGTACAACTTCGGTAATACAATCTCAAAAATAAAACACCAAGTGGAAAATAAATTCTTCCCAACATGCATAAGCAGGCTGTATTCTTGTCCATGAAAGCAAGAGTCAAGATGGTTGCCTAAAATATTTTACAACATGGTCTGGTCAAGAGGTGCCCAGAATGTTCAGTCCAACACTGACAACAAACTGAGTAGTCTCTCTTCTCTCTCTGTAAGGTGTAAGGGCAGCCACGAGACTAACTGAAGAACAGTTTTGTCCTACTATTCCTTAAAAATTAAAGGGCATATTTTTTGAATTTGAAACCTTCCTAAACTCTTAAGTTAAAAAAGAGTCTAGGCAGAAGCAATGCCCTAGATCTATCTGAAAATACCAGAATTAAAAAAAAATCGCTGTCACAAAGAAAGTGTATCATCTAGTCAACATATAAATATACAAAACAAGTAAAAAAGCATGAACAGACAACTGTGCATACTGCCAACAAAAAATCTTGACATACCATACATACATCTTCAGTATCTTGAGGACTCATATGACAAAGGCACTGTAGCCAAATGAAAAAGAACACATGTATAATTCATGAGGAATGGCTTTTTAACACACTAGAGCTTTTGGCTGTCTAAAAATAGAATTGTGAAACATAAGAAGCAATAGTATTGTCTCTAAAACTACAATCATGTTTTATTTTTCTAATATTGTCCTCAGTAAAACCTATGATTTGGAGCTCATTCCTGTGTTTTGTAGAGACTTTTTCTCCTGTTGATTTATGTATCTTTACTGGAAGGCATAACCTTATTCTTACCTTTACTTTGCTCTATGTAAATGATTTAGAAACGAGTATATTTACTAGTAGGTTTAAAACATTCCTTTGAGTTATGATTTTTTTTTTTAATATGCCACATATTTGACATGAGATCACACAATGCAGGAAAACATATTTCACACAGTCAAATCTTTCTCCCATGGTACACCATGTACGTAAGATAAGGCAACAGTTGGGAATTAATGCAACATAAAGACTTTCCAATCTGACCTTCAGTTGTCCTTTGGATCCCCTTTTCCACCTTCCCCCTGCCTTTGTCTTTTTTTTTCCTATTCAATGTAAACATCTGTTACATAAGTGAATTGCAATGTTACTAAAAGAAGAAACCCATCTTCTTAAAAGTTCGTGCAAAAATTAGGGGAATTAAGTGTTAAATAACTGGACAAAGCTGGACAACAAGAGCAAAGAAGATCAGAAAGGAAATATATATACACATGGAGTCTGGTAAAATAAAAATGTAGTATTGCAAGAACAATTATAAATTATTTTACTTTTTTTTTTTTTTAATATAGTTGCCAGGTAGCTTTGAAAATGGAAATAAATCTCATCTAGCTGACAAGAAAGCACCTCTTATAGGAGATTAGGCACAAGCACACAACTAATGTTAAATACTAGAGAATTCCATCTTTATGTTAATACACAGACTCCAAACCTGCTACAGCCCAATGGACGTTCAGTAGCTCAACCCCAGAACTGTCAGGCTATATTATTTTCAGTACAGCAATTATTTCAGTGACCTACTTTTTCCGTGACCAGTTTCCTACTCTAGGCAAGAATCAAAGCATAAAGCGGGAAAGTTTTTATTAATATTATCAAAGATTCCTTCTCTGTTTTAGATGCTACATTTGAGTCAACAGGAAAGAAATTTGATGTGGACATTTTTGGTGAAATTCTATTGCAAATCAAAGTGGGTAACACAGTCAGTGGCTTCTCCTGTAAGAAATGTGTTTTTATGTTGATTCCTCCTCTAGCTTTTCCAGTGATTAAATGATGAGTGGAGAGGCCAGGGTGTGGAGCAGTGCACATAGTTTTGCCAGCTGAGGACCCGTAACATAGGAAACATTGTTGTGTGACTTAATGCAGCTCATTACTTTCATCTTAAGTTGTACCTTCAGTTTGAGGAGGAAGACAATTAACAGCAGTCTCATCATTTAAATGTCATGTCCTTATTAACATAGGTTTACATTTCACTGTTATTCTCTGGTTTCTTCCTTGCTTCAGGGAGGAAAAAAAATACATTACTGCTGCCATATATGTAGCAGCTTGTCTCCCAGTTGTGCAGGACCACTTGCACTAGGGATATATTTGGGCAAGACAAGGGATATGTTTGGGAAAGGCTCTATCCTTTTGTATCATATAAGGGGTGAAATTCAGTCCCAGGGGACCTGCATCCTACCACCTGCTGGTGAACATGACCCATTCATAGGAGCAGCTGTAATATTCAAACCTTCATCACTTTTCAGGGTATGAAAACTAAGGACCAACCTTGTCCCTAATTAAATCTTTTGCACGTATCATCAATAGAAGTTTTAGTTCCTTATTTATCATTCTGTATAGAAAGAAACCTCCTTCACAGCTGCCTGTAACCATTTCACCATCAAAACTGTCACTACTTTTAAACTTGCCAAGGGCTACTTCTCTGAGCTCTGTTGTCACTGACTCATCAAATCTGAAATGATGTCTCTGACCTTTGAATCAGTTGTCTTATTTCTCTTTTGACACCAATGACAACTAGAGGAAAAATGTAGATGAAACAGTCGGAAAATAACAGTGAAAGCAAGCTGACAATGCCAAATCCATCCAGGAAAGCATCAGTTCTTAAAGGTGTTGAATGCTCCCCGTGAAATAAGGATGCTCTCAGCAGTTGCTGCTTCTCTGGAGTTCAGTTGTTAGGCTCTAAGTATTTTGAATAAAAAATTAAAAATGCAGAGGAATACCTGCAGCCTTCTGCAGTGACTTTCAGTGAACACAGAAGAGTCAAAGTCCTTGCATAAGGCCTGGTTTTACATAAAGCTCAAATCTCTCATACATAGTGAGGCCAGGGAAGGAAACCTCACGGAGCATCTGGGGACATCCAGTCCTTTTCAGCTGTCTCCCACTACCATTTTATTCACTGTACCTAGCTAATTGCAACTCTCAAAAATCAGTCTGTGAGGATGCCTCCCCAGGCAAAATGATTTGATCTGTCCATGTCCAATATATTTCCCCTTTTGGATCAGTTAAAAATGTATCCAAAATGATGCAAGCTGTGTAACGTAGTGCAATATATAATTAGCTTCACACAAAGCCCAAAGTTTGAAACTTGAATGCTGATAAATGCTAAGCTGGTAAATCCTTATTTGGGGTCACCTAGCCTGAAATGCTGTGCTGAGCTTTAAACACAGTCAAAATTCATCCAAGCTATTATCTGTATGATGAATCTCATTTAAGAGTCATGGTTGCCTTTATGAATCCCTTTGAGCTCTCCCAGGCAAATGGAAGACTTGACTTTCCGACATTTAATGGCTAATATTATCCAGGAAGGAAGGCAGCTCTTGCATTTGCTCGCAAATCAGTTCTGAATAATTCTTACTCCAATGTCTGTCTTTCTGATCTTTGGTCTCCTTGCAGTGTTTCTGAAATGAGGACATCACCCCTCCTTTTTATTGTTCTGTTCTCACTGGCAGAGATTATCAGAACAAGGTGGTAAACATTTCAACAGAAAATAAAATGCAAAACTCAAGGGACAGTGCTACTCTGAACTGTCAATTACAACAAAACTTGAGTACGTAACAATCTCAGCAAGATGAACGCATTCTAACATACTGGCAAAATTTGGGTGCTGGAAAAAAAAATGCACATTGCTAATATGAAATGCATGAAGCGAAAAGGAGAGAAATGCCACAGGAGGAAAGAATTTCTCCTACTTTTGTGACTTCTTTAATAAATGACATATTTCTGGTTTGAAGCTAAATTCCCCCAAAGAACTACCATCCTTCCAGAATTTGTACAACAAAGTCCAGGCTGCAGATTAATCTGATATTATTGAAAATATTTAAGAGAGAAATTTCCTTTAAAATAATCAGACATAGATATTAATTCATTGATGATTACTAAATTTAGAAAATTAATGTGAAGTTGTAAAACAATATATTAAAAACACTCTCATTGCATGATGTTGTCTCAGAATATGTTATACATGTACAGAAACAGAAAGAGTTTAGGAATGAATGAAGGACTTGTGCTCTAAGCTAAATTGGGTACCACTGCATTCATACAGTGTGGGGTAAAATCCTAAAAGATAATTACTTGCTCCAAACAGAAACTTTTCTTGCTCCCTTTTCTAGCCAGTCTCAAATTTGTCTTTTGAAGTTTCATGTCTGTGCTTGCTTTGGGAATTATTTTAATTTCTGTTTCAGCCATGGGGTTCTTCCTTCTAAATATCCATTTTCAATAAATATTTTTGAATAAAGGTGTTTCATGATTCTCACCCACCTGCTTATAGGCATTGAATCTTATTTTACTTGATTTATTTCTTGCACTGCCCTTTTAGTAAAGTAAATCTGTCTAGTTGTTTCTAACAGGAGCTTTAGCATAGGCTTTGATGGAAACATAAATCTAATTATAACTCTCATTTTCAGTGCAATATACTATATCATGATAATATTTTCACCTCATACAGTATAAGGAAAGAGGAGTGAGCATAGTTTTGCACACAGCCTAAACCATTCTGTAGTTCAAAAAGAAAATCACAAACCAAACTTGAATATTCCACTTGATTTAATTCTCCTCCATTTAACACTTCTCAATACTCAAACTGATCATCCTGCATATGTATCATCTCTAAATTTAATACTAGCGACTTCAGGAACTGTCTGTCGGGCTAAAAATCAATGTGGTACCAGAAGCACTATGTAACATCTCATGTTACTGAACAAAAAAAAAAAGCCAGCTTGCGTTCTATACTCAAAGTGGATGGTACAGATATTTATGATGCATTACTGAATGGAGTTTACTCTTGTATGACTTTGGATTTTTAAAATATATTTTTCAAAACATTATAGCATACAAGTCCATGGTTTCCATAACCATCATGAGCTCTTCCCTTGCCCCTTTTCTGACTTATCTGACTGTTAGGCATTAGGTTTAAGTACTGAGAGAATTCATAGTTTGTCTATCCAGTCACAAGAAACCCATGCCAGAAAAAACAATCACAGATAACCATCTCAATAAAAAGAAAAGCCAAAGGTTTGGAGATTACATTATACTCACTTAATAATGTGTTTCATCCAAGGTGAAACTGCATTATTACATAGGTAGGCTGAGATTTTCAAATCTGTATTAAGGACGTGTATACCAGTTTCTTGAGAACAAGGCATTCAAACCTCTTGAGCATTAAAAATGTTATTCGCTTTATGAAGGATTAGGGCAAACACTGGTTGCCAGAGATAGTTAGCATTGCTAAAATCATTACAGTTGTGAATGTCAGTAATATTCTGTTCTCCAGGTGTGAAAGGAAAAATTCCTATAGGAACACTATTTGGTTTGAAACATCCAGATCATTCCAATAAAAATCCTTCAATTTAATCTTACTGAATTATACAAATGAAATAACATCTACTTACTGAATCAGTTTGTGGGGATATGAATCACACTTTTCAGGTTCAAATATTTTTGGTCAAAGAGGTTTCCAAACACATAAATGCATTCACAGATTTTGTGGAGACAATACAGAGGCAACGTCAATGTTTTTGCAGGGTCTGTTGTTTAGGAGTGTTACAATACTTCACAGTGTATCATAAATATTAGCCCTATAACAATTTTGAAAACCTCTTTTTTTGAAAAATGGGAATTTCAGTATTTATTTTCTATTTCATATAGAGTCCGTCTGTCACTTTTAGGAACACTGTGTCTGGGAAATGTGCTTTTTTTTTTTTTTTTTTAAACAAGAGAACAAGAATTTTCTATTCAGTTACAATAATCGCTTTCCAGCTAGCACATTCGTCAAACAATGAGCAATTCAGTAGGGTAACATATGCAGGAGCTTGCTTGTATATATTCATAGTCTTCTGCCTGAAAAGAGTTAAATAGAGCATATAAATGATGAATACAGAGCATCTTGGGATACAAAACAACTAAAATGGGTTAATTAGTGAAAAACATGCATCAGAGTATAAGGCTCAACTGTAAATGTTTTTTTTTAAACCTATTATATCTGCTGATAGTATTCAGGATTATGGATAATATCAAAATAAGAGACATTAATTTTCAAATGGAGTTGAGTGGAACATATTAAGGCGTAAGAAATATTCATTGTTTGAATAATAGCTCAGATGCATTCACATTAAACATACATTAGTGCATACATTTCTTTGACATGCTCATATATAAGCATAATATGTAAGTGACCTAGAAAATACAGACATCGTATAATCGATGACAAAAATATTGAGACAGATAAGCCCTGAGATCTTTGATCAAATGTATTCTTTGGCGAATAAACAAAACACGTTATCCTGACAAAAAATATTCTGTGGAGCATCGGCACTGTGAATTCCCCAAGCGGTGCCCTCCGAGGCGCTCTGCGGCAGGCTTGCTGTCAGCATTAGATGGGTGAGAAGCTACTGATGGGGCTAACGGTACCCCCCTGAACTCCAGTCCCCTTTGTGCGGGGGAATACTCTAATTCCTCTCTGATGTTGCCTATTGCCAGCTCTCTGAGTGAAGGCTGCCTATCCCTTTGTGCTCTGCCGTGTTACAGAGAGCTGACCTGGCTGCTGTCATTTTGACAAACAAGAAATACACTCTCAGGCTGGTCTAAAGATAAGTTTTATGCAGGGAAGTAATGATCTGATGCCTCTCAATTCAAGTGCTGGCAAGGTGTTTCAGGACTTTTTTCTTTATCTAAAAGGGTCCTCCTCAGTGCTGCTGTTGCTAAATTTGTCTACACTGTTCTTTCCACCAAATTAGTAAGATTTGCAGGTCGGCTGAAATGAATACTAATATGCCATTGGTATTTAATTCAAAATGCTCTGAGTTTTCTCGTATGCCTCTCTGCTTGGTTTGCTGTGTACATGTCTGTGGGCTTGTGAAGGAAGAGACATCAGAATATTTCTTTAGAAGGGATAAATCTCCTCAAAGGTTTATAGTTGAAGACCAGAGACTCATGAGAGCCCGAAATACACTAACTCAAGATAGTAACAGTCATTTGGTTAAAACAGTCTGCTGGAATTGGGAAAATTTGCAGTCACAATACTGTTTCATAAAGTCTTTGGAATATGACATAGTTGTGTGGCTATCCATGACCTGTGATCACCGTGTTAAATTTATCTTCTGTACAATGTGCTCATACAGAACCCTAAACAGGAGAGATTGCAATGCTGATAAAACATGAACTTGTCAACAGAGCAGTAAAGTTTGCTACAGTGAAAATGAAAGAATTAGTGAAGTTCTCAATATTTAAGAAATACTTGTGATTTTTAATACCAATACTGAAGTAAAACTGTTAAGTTCTCTTTTTAACATATGCATTTTTAAAGTAAAAACCACATAACAATTCCAAACACGTAGACAAAGTCTTTCTTTATAAGGATGTTCTCAATTTGTGTTAGGCAATTGACATTTTAAATACGGGTTGGAAGAGGATATACATCAGGGTATGCAGATAGAAATGTTAAAATACATATTTTATTTTGACAAGTAAAAGCTCTGTCAGAAGGTCTTTGATTCACAAAGCTGGAATACATTCATAGTTTTGAAATATGATTCTCTATCATATTCACTTCTTAGACAGGTTAATGTCTTAAATACAAACAAATGCACATCAGACAGAATCCTAGCCTGATTTGCTTGAGGGGCTATAAGAAAAATAAGAAAAAACCCTATTATTACGTAGATTTAGCATGAAAGGGAGTGATAATTTTTTTTTTCAATTTTTACCTATTTGTCTGAAAAATGAACTTTGCCATTATTGTGTCTAATACATGAGGTGTCTAATAATAAGCACATTCAAATTAACACTTTTCATTCAAAGGTGCTGTCTAAATATTTCCTATTGTCCAAATATAAGTGAACAGTGATATTCCAAACAAATATAGTTCAGCGCAACCCAAATAAATTCATCTGACAAAGAAAATAATTATTTCCATTAGAGAAATCAGATTGCAGCTGACGCTCAATACAAGGCTTTTTTAAGAGAAATATTAAATCACTGCATCTTCTGGAAATGCCACCTTTCCAGTGCTAACAGTATTTCAAACCCTTTTTAAATACTCTAATTGCAGATTTATTTTTTTTTTACTCCTTATTTTTAGTCATCTTGTAAATCATCCAGATAGATCCAATATGTAACTAAGACTAAGTATGTATAAAATACATAGAAAATATGAATATATCAGAAGTCTGGCTTTTTTTTCTCCTCCTCTTCTGTAAGTAAACACCTTTCCTTTCACACCACTGAGTGTCTGCCACCCCCAAACATGGCATGTAGTTCCTTATTACACCCCGGGACAACTCCTTTACTTTGAGTACCAGTGGTGGGAGTTTTGTACCATCAGCACTAGCTAGCAGGTCTTCAGGGCCTTTGGATTTAATTTGTTGTATCCATTCTCAGCACCTTTGGATTTAATTTGCTGTATTCACTAATGGGCAACAAAATCACATAATAAATAGTTAAAAGTTTCCTCTAAAATTTTGCTGATATGTTTATAACAGGGTCCCAAAGCTACAAATTAGAGTAAAAACATACGAAACCAGAGGCCAAGCTGCAAAGTTCCTGTGACTCTGATGTCTGAACAAGACGCAGCAGTACAGTATTTTGTGATGACAGCACGTAATAAGAAAGATGGATACAACAGAGCAGAAGTCTATCCAAGGAATTTGTATTCCCAAAGCATAGACAAAGTCGCTAGATACCATTTTATCTCTGTTATTGTCAGCGTCATCCCCATAAATACCAACATTCTCACTTGCCTATGATCGAGAATCTTTGAACCAAACAAATATAGATAAATAATAGGCAGGGAAACTACCCATGTAAAATTTCCAACACGGTTGTCTGTCAGAGGTTTCAGAAATGTGATTATCTGTCAAAAATCTGTATCATTTCCAAACCTTAACTTGAACTGTCTTGAGGCAAGACATGTTTTATTACCATATAAGCAAACATGCACCCAAACCACCAGCAGATAAACTAGTAAAAGCTATCCCTCCTTCTGTTCTGTGTCCTTGTGTAGTCAGCCACGGACTGAAATAGAAGTATCAAGACTATCCAAAAACAGTCAGAGCAATGAAGGGACTTTCCCACCTCACATTTAGAAGACAAAGGTGAGCTTTGCCACACTAATCCCTCTTTCTTTAAGTCAAAATTAAACCAGTTTTAAGAGCCAATATCTTTTTAAGTCACAAACTGAATAAAAAGGTCATGCACAGCCCCAATAGCAATAGCTCTTTTATCCCTGTACAATCAGACTCAACAACCTGGTTTTTTACTGCAAAATTCTATAAGGACTGAAGCTTCAGTTAAGCTCATATGAAGAATCCATTAAGCTGATAAAAATATCAGCAGGTGTAGGAACGAAATCAGACAAAACATGAGCTGGTACACAGAGAGGTTCATCTGGTTTTGTCTCCACGGTAAGGGAGAGGGATGGCGTGTGGCTCAGGCTTGCCGGAGCCTTTGTCCCCATGCCAGAGCTGCCGGGGCTGGTCGTCAGAGGTGGTGGTTTAGGGAGAGCCGTTATCCCCAGAGCTGTTGCTTGACTGGAAACGTCAGATGTCACATCGATACCATGGCCATGTAGAAGTCAAAAATAGGCAGGCAAAGAAGCAGGAGGATATGAACTGTAGTCTGAACATACAGAGGCTTCACGTCTGGGAGATGGGATGGTGACAGTAGGTTATTTCTGCTGCCACTGGTGGAAGGAAAATTCCCATGTGCTTCCAGGAGTATTGTTGGATGTAGAGCCATATTAAGACCCTGGAGCTAGATCCTGTGCCTGTGCACACACAGATGTGCCTCAGTGTTATTTCTTGGGCAATTCCCATACCAAACACAGTGTAAATGGAAAATTTTCCAGAGGTATATATGGCAAATAAGTAATTTTTTTTGCTGTGCAGTTACACAGGAGTTAAGATGTCTCACACCTGTATAGTAAAACTCCTCGCAGCACTGCAGCACATGCGGTGTGATGTGCATGGCTATTGGCATGATCCAGTTGCACAGCCAGGAAGTACTGGCATTACATTTCTCAGTAGATGGTCAGTTAAGCTCTCAGGACATAAGGAGCACCTGTCTTTTTGAGTTAGTATTTTTTCTATTTTGCTATCACTCCATATAGTCATCATCTCTATCTCTTAGGTTGTGTTTCCCCACTTTCTTGGTCCGGTAAAACTAGTTTAGGTTGTTAACCTGATCCTCATCCAACAGCTATCTTGCTGGGACTGAAACCACTCCCTGCCTTCCCCCATTTGGTGACTGAGCCTAAGAAGCGGCCACTGACATTGCAGAACAGGACAGCCCTCTACAACAGCTCACGGAGTGTATATAGGCATAAGAAGAACTTTTTTTGTATTTCCTTGTATCTCCGAGAGGCCCCAAATGTCACAAGAAACAGACCCATTCAGATAGGTCACTGCTTCTTTAGGAATTAACCAAGTCTTTCTGGAATGGACAAAAACTTTATCACATAATAAAAGAGCTAAATGACAATAGTCTTATCTTATTCTTGGCTAGAGACTTCCTTCAAGTATCTGCTATTATATTACTATTCCAACTGGAGGAACAAAACAAAGCAGCCTATATTAATTGTCTACTAGAAACACTGCAATTAAAAATATGACCAGGAATAACCCTGCATTTGAAAAATAACTGTGAAGTTTGCCTTATTAAAATCAAATGTCTTAGCCACAACCACAAAGTAAGAGTCTGGATTTTCATCGTAAAATTTCTATTCCATTAAAAAAATATTTTCCATATTAAAAACAATTTATTTGCTGAAACCAAATTTAAGTAAGTCTCTTATTAAAAGAAAATGCAAGAATCAATTAAATGCTAAGAAAAATGAGAGAGAGAAAAAAAAGAAAACAAGATGAAATGTTAGCAGATGCACACTCCAGAGTTTAGACTTTTCTTGTGGATAATTAATATGCTCACATTATTTAATTGAAACATCATGCATCCTGCCACATGTTGTTCCTTAACCAGTCAACACATATGGACTATGCTTGCAGGATAGAAAAATTCTTGGGAACCATGACTTTTATAATCAGATGAAAATGACAGATGCATTTTTTAAGTGAGGAAGGTTATATAGGATTGGGGAATTAGCAATGGTCACTTTAATTAAAAGCATGGCCATATGATGTGTTTACATTGCACAAGAGTATTATGAAACATATTTAGATAAATGTTTGTGTTCTCAGTTTTTATACTTTGTCAGATTGGATATAAATGCTAATTCTAATAAAATACATCGTAAAACCTTGCAACCACTATGACAAACAGCCTTGTAAGTGGCTGAGTAATTCCATTATTCTCCCTCAAATTTAATTTCCCCATTAGTGGTGGTGCAGTCTGATAAACTAGGGGAGCAAGGTTGGTCAAACATTTTGGTTCAGCCTATTCTAAATAGAGTGCAAACCAGAAAAAAAAAAAAAAAAATCAAGTCCCAGGATTGCATTCCAGTAATTACCATGTCTGAAAAAAAAAGGACTACATTTTTTGTTTTATTTCATAACACTTTCTACTAATTATAGTATGTTTTCATCATTCATGTATCAGAAATATGGACCCTTGTCTTGGTGCACAGCTACCTCAAGAAAAACACGCTGCCAACATATATCCAGTAGTATGACTTGAACCTGCATGCTCATGAAAAGGACTAATAGGCACCTCATCTACTCCTCCCCACATGCCTTGAGCATGTAACTACCATTCACAACAGTGGGATTGCAACGGAAGCACAAGCTTCCAAGTGGGAAAATGTGTTTCTGCCTTTGATATTCCACACAATACAGCCTGTTGTATTGGTGGAATGTTGTTGGTTAATGATAAACCATCTTTCAGAAAGCTCTATTACATTCACCATGTGAAGACAGGTTAAATTAAATACGTGCAGGTCAACGATCACATTTTAACTTGGGGAGGGAAGAACTTGGTGTTTGATACTAATTTACTATATAAAATCAGTGGTCTATTTTCCTTCTCTCTTTAGGAAATTTTTTGGTTGTCTAGACATGCTAAGGATTTCTCTGTCCAGTTTCACCAAATACCACCTTCTGTAACTGTGAATGAACCTTTCCCCCCCAAAATGCCCTCTGAATCTATGTTTAAAACAACCTTTCCACTGATAACTGACCCGCCAGCAAACTGTATTGACCTGAAATAGTTCACTAAAGTAGATGTGAAAGTCAGAGAGAAGGCACAAGGAATAAAAATGGAATGTAGCGAAAAGGAGCGTGCTTTGTGTCTACATAAAGGCAACAAACAAGAAGATGTAATCCTGTTGTCCTACAGTCATATGATGCTCAGAGAGCACTACTTTTGTCATGTAAGAGGAGAAGGGAGGCCCTAGATTTGCTTGCAGCTTACACTATTTTAACGGGAGACAGGAACAGTTAAACACACTTGGCAAATTTTGAAGGATCTGAGTATGTCCTGATGATTTCTAATTTTGCCTAGTAATCCTATAATAAACTGTAGAGAGCCTTTTATCTGTGCTTTGTGTTCAGTGAAGTCACATTAGAGGAAAGAACAGATCATTTACATCCATTTGGAAGCTACTCACCATACGCCTGGGCAAAAGATACTACAGCACTGCTAAACACCCTCTCCTCAACTCCCCCAGTTCATTAAGAGGAAAACTTGTATACATATAAAATCAAGCTTCAGGAAATGCACAGGCAGCCCATGCTCCCCTTGTTCATCTCTGATTACTCAAAGTCCACAGCTTCTAGAAGCCCTCACACCAATCAATCACCATGGTTTGTGCTCCCAAGCATCTGCCCAGCCACTTCATCTCTGGGCTATGACAAGGTCTTTACATTAAAGCAGTGAGATGCAACTGTGAGACTGATACCTTTGATAAGCTGACTGATCACCTTTGTACTGCATCTGGACTCACACTGAGGTCACTAAGCTCACAAGGTCCTTCTTGACCATGCATGCAACTCCATAGGATAGAAGGATAAAAGTTTTGGGAGAAATCTCTTAGGAAGTTTAACAAGAAAAGAGCAGAGTTGATGCGATGCCATTTTCCATGTTCTAATGAAGTTCTTTGTTCAGTGCTAGGAAAACCATGACTGCTTTTCACAGGGGAATATTTCTCTGTCTAAATTAGCTCTGATTTTAGAGCCTCCACTGGTGGAACAAGGGGGCTATTATAACCTCTGGAGATCTTTGAATCCTAAGTACTCCTGGTATAGAAGAAACAACTCCACATCTAGATGTAACTTAAATATCTCATCAAATTAAAAGTAAAACTGAGCTAGTTCATAGAAAAGCTTTTAGTGAGCCAAAATCAAAACTTCGGTTAAAGACGAGAAGTTTCTAATTCTCTTAGTTGTGAAGGTTACATTCAAAGTTTCAAAAGTAATGTTCTAAGAAGCAGATAGCGGAAGCAATAGCTCTGAGAGGGATTAATTGTGTCCATTCACCAGAGGGAAGAATTAACTTCAAATCCACTTGATCAACTGAAATATTGATGCTAAAAGAAAAGAAACTTAGAAATGTTGCTGCTCACAAGATCTGCATGCATTTTTGTTGTTATAATTTTCTGATGTACTGAAAAGAAATTGGAGAAGTTCCAACATAGTTTTTATTTTTCAATCCAATTCTGGAATAAAATACAAGCAATATAATGTTCAGCACTTGAGGACTGAGCTCAAATAGACCATTCTGGAGACAACAGCTACAGTAACAGAGCAAAGAACATGTTTGAAATGATTAAGTGTTTACTGATGCAAAGGTACGGAGGTCGCAAATGGTGTTTTCTAGTAATAAGCGTGAAGGGAAACCAGATAATTCTTGTCCATCTTCCACACCAGCTCACTGTCATCACTGCTGAATCACTGACAACTACAAAGTTGAGACATAATTCTGGGGATGTGAACATAGATATATCCTCTGACCCAAAAAACAATCTCACTTAAAAACCAAAAAATAAACAAACAGTGATGTCCTTACTGCAAGCCATATCATTCTCTACCTGGAATCCATTCTACACCTACAGTCACAAGTTTAGAAGTCCATCTACCTGTTCAGGTTCCTTGGTGGTTTCCATCCCCAAATTATTAATAGAGCTTGATCTTTGTCAGCCTATGTCTGATGGATTAGCTGTATTTAAAATTTCAAATTATATTTCATATCTCTTCAAGTTACAGTTCTCCACAGCCCTAGATACACAGAGAGTATATAGATTCAGAACATATGACTATTTCCCAATATATTCATCTTGTTAAGAAAAGAAGTCTTATAAGATAAAGGGCCACTGAACATTTTTAAATTATTTCATCTCCATCTAAAAATATATTGACTTATGTAGGTCTAAATGATACTTAAATTTCCAATAATAGAAAAACCATTTGATAAAAAGATTTTTTCCTTATTTCCATTTTTAGAAAGGGGAAGAAGAGTTTTCTCTCTATTAGGTGAATTTTGACCCTTCATTCTTATTCATACTGAAGACAAAGTTTGATAAGTCAGGATTTTAGACTTTTCCTCAGGAAGGAAATTTTGATGCATTATATTTTAATATAGTATTGAAATGAAATTTTTAGCAACAGTAGAAGTTATATTTGAAATATGAATATAATACAAGTAAAAATGAACTGATGACATAAATGTGAAATAAAAATATTGACTTACTGTTAAAATGCATTTTCTAACTGGAAACAGTTCCATCAAAACCGATATGTTCTTCTTTCCTATACAACTTCATTGTCTTTCTGCTTTCCTGTATAATATTTTTACATTCCACATTTTCCAATCGTTAAAGGAGTTATTGATTTAAAGAACACAGTGGACCATTATCACTATTCGCTTTTTTTTTAAGCACACTTTACTCCATTAACAGTTTCCCCACATAATATGAGTGTTATACCTAATAGTCTTTCATGAGCTATAGCAAGATCTTTCAGAAAGGTTGAAGACTTCCAGGGACAGAGAAAATTTCATACATCTGTAAGTAAAATCACTCGATGTTTGCATAATAAAAATGAGGTAGGGTCATTTTCTGATGTAGGAACACATATCAGTATGATAATAGCAATCTAAAGAATTAAAAAGTATAATTTAAATTTCGATATAAAATATGTACCCATGTAATTTAACAAAAATGTAAATAAGTATTATACTAAAGCTGATTAAAATAGAATAAACCAAAATAAATCTCAGTAACTATTACTATAGTCAACTGGCACTTCCCCGTAATTCCCTCTTTGAATACTAAAATATAAATTAGAGAGGTTTTGAGAATTAAGAATGAACTATGACAAGAACTGTTTGTTAAATATTTCAAAGAGTTTCAGAAAATGGCGTGACATTTCCCCTAAATGCCAAATAAAACCAAGTATGACTATGTATACCCAGAAAGTAAGGCATGTAGTCTTTAAAAGCCAACAACCACCGTAACAATAAAATGAGCTCTTCTAAAATAGCAACAACTTAAACTGTGAGCTTTTTTGTCACTGAGCACATGAGAAAAAAATGAAGCTCCAGCCACGCTAGCAGTGATAAGTTTTCACAATTTGGAAATGCAGTCATCAGTCCTGCTGAAAAACAGCCACCGAATCAGGCTGTGCAGAACGGCGCCTTTGTTGCACTTGGTATGCACTGACAAAAGACTAATTCTTCGCATTGTTAGAAGGACTGACTGCTTCAGAACAAACCACCACTATTCAAACTTGTCAGAACAAGCTTGGAGAAAACTAGATAAGAGCTCTTGAGTGATCTGTACACAGAGACAATTGAACTGGAAGTGAAGTTACATACACGAGTGATCTATTGTGTGGTGCAGCTTTAATTGTCTGAAACGATTCCTCGGTCTTGTTTGTAGCAATGATATTCCGTTTACTAAAGGTCTTATTTGATGGATGTTTCAGGGCATACAGCTTGCATGCTAGCGGTCTTTAACAAATAGTATGCTGGCAACATGTGATGACAGGTACTTCACATATGGTATGGAAATATTCATTTCTGAAATATGCAAGCTTGTTTGAATTTAGTTTAATTTTAAATGCAGTAATTTATGATTTTAAATAACTATGCTGCACAATAATCCCTGTACAACACATGATATTCAGGAATGGCTACAGATGGAGCTTTCCCGTACAAAAAATAGATCATTATGAACTGCACCTGTTTCTACCAGCCGGATGATCTTGCACTGTAATTCTTATGTTGCACTAATAATTATCAGATTAGTATTTAACTGTTCTTACCCAACAGTTGGTATAAACTGGGGCACATACACCCCCTGAGATTTGAGCCAGCAGCAACCTAAGCACATGTGTTACCGCATGCATACTTGTAGTCTCACTGGGACATCAAACAAACTTTGAGCATAAAAGAGAAAGGTATATTCATATAATGAAGAGCCACCTTTGTACCTCTGGAGCTCTGGCTGGAAGAGGCTTTCAGGGAAAGCAAGTTTTGTGAAACTGTAAGCTAAGGGTGGAGATTTTTATTCAAGTGACACAGAAAGAACGGAAATGGGGGAATGGTATTCATGTTGGTGCTGTAAATCTAGATTAGAAATTAAGATTCAGAAATAAAGCATAATGACATGCACACAATCAGCCAAAAGTACCATCCCAGACAAGTGTAAGTGAAAATGAACATACAAGATCAGATGAACAGAAGGGGTCTTTTGGGGGACAACTTTCCAGTAAGAGGGCTCCAAAATGCACAGTCAGAAATACTAATACTAGATAAGCACGCTCCGTCTGGTATTTTCTATAGTTTATTCACTTCAGTAAAAATAACGGGTGTCTAATCCCATACAATATTTTCTGATATCAAATCATTACCCGTTCTTACTTTTCAGCAAGTACTAGCTTAATTAGTTTTATATTATGTGTATATATCTAACTCTGGTTCATATTTATCTGAATAATACATATAATAATTTCTACTGTCTGGGTACTAACACATACAATTGGATCAAATAATAGCTTTCAAAATACTTCAGTGCATCAGCACTGCCATACCGATAAGCACTTCATGCTTATTTTCATGCTTTGAAAAAGACTAGAAATGTCACTTGACCATCTGAAATGTTATGTCAGTAAACTTCTGTAAATAAATGCATAATACTGTATTATAGCCAAATGGGCAAAGAGTCCTTCACACAGAAGGGTGAAATAATAAATTCTGCTATAAAGTACATTCTGTGTTCGATGTTTTTACCCCAGCCTTAGGAGATAACGTCAGACACTTTCAGAAAGGTTTGTTGGGTTTCTTTGTAAGTTCTTGAGGAATTCTCATTTTAGCTATGGAAGGGTAATTTCCTTACATGGTATTTCTTAGTTCTTTTCTTACATGGTAGATTGATGACATAAATGCTGGGAGAACAGCATGATTAGGTGAATACGTGTTTTTCTCATCATAGCTATTTTCACAGCATTGTAGATGAATTATTGTATTTTTAAGGGTAAATAATAATAGTCTTCATGTGTAGAATTCTACATTCATAGGTGAGGTGAGTTTTACAGAGATCCAACTGCAATAATACAAGTTGAGGCAGGGGTATGTATCCTAATTTTTAAAGTGAATCTTCATCCAAATTTAATACTAATGTAATTTAAAAAATTTTTTTTAAACTCTCATCTTATGTTTCATTGCAATTTCCTTTTGTGATTCTAATTTGCTTTTATTGTGGGAACATAGTGACCGACAGCTTATTTGTGAATTAGGTCCTGCATACTGTTTGCGACAGCTGTAGACTTGAATCATCCCCTGTGTGAGCAAAACACAAATTTCCTAGACGTGCATCAAACTGCGTTCAACCTAAATGTGAGTGAGATGACTGTTAAAACTATAGCCCCCAAGCCTTCAGCAAATGTAAAGCCTGTCATGTGAAATTCAATGTGGATCTTAATGTGTGGTGTTCTATTGAGCTACTGTACTTGATTCAAAACTAAATTTAGGTATTGGAGAATAAAATTATAACCACAAAGCCTTAAGGGGAAAAGAGAGAACACAAGAATAAAGCCATTTTTTTCTTAAGGTAGTGGTAGTGAAGAACCTTTCCCTATAAAGATAATGTCTTTTTTTTTTTTTTTTTTTTCATAAAAGTCTATGGCCAAATTTATTCCTGATATTATTCAACTGTTCTCATCCTTGCTGCTCCTATAGTCTTAGCTGACATTGCTAGCATTTACCATCTTTGAAAAAAATGGTGTCTTGGTTCATATGTGAAATGAATAGGCTTAGACAGGGAAGAAAAAAAAAAACACCCTACCTGATTTTAGTCATAGTGGACAAAAACCTCGGGGATCAAAAAGTCTACTGTAAGGCAGATTGGAAAAATGTTCATGCACAAGAAAACCAAGTCGACTCTCTGAAGAAAGCTTGAAGGTTTCCAGAACATCACTCAAACCTGAGATACAGTATACAAACTTAAGATATGGTATAAACTTCCATTGCTTTATGGCTATATTAAAGTGCACAAAAGCTTTGTAGAAAAGCTTCCTCATTCCTTCCAATAAAGGGAGAGAAGTTATGTGCTTTAATACCACCCCCAGCAAGCAGACAGACATTTTCTTTAAATCAGCCATTGCTGTTAGATGCTGGGCAGAACTATGTGCTACTTAGTTTTCCAGTATTCTCAGCTTTCACAACTCCAATTCATTTACTCAGAGCCACTATAATTTAAGATCTGGATGCACTGCAACCGCCTCAAAGGTTGTGGGGAAAAAGCAATTAAAAACCCTACAAAAATTTTAAGTATGTTTCAGGTTTGTTTGGTATTTATGTGCTTTTAAAATTTTTAAGATGTAAACGTATACTATCATTTACACTACACCCATAGTTACCAAATGTATTAATAATTCTGCAGAATTATTTTCAGCCCAGCAAGTTTAAGAGACATGGGGACACCTGGCAGCATAGCAAAGGGACCAGGGATAACAATATAAGAAGCAGGGCAAGTGAAGGGAAACAGGAGATAAGGGCAGAAGTTTAGTGATGTGGGATGTAAATCCATGGGATTTACAGGGTCCATAACACTGGTCTTTGCTGTTCGTAGGAGAACTTGTTTGAGTAAGCCACATTCTGGATGGCATAGCTTCAAATAAGGCAACATGTATAAATCCTATAAAATGCACTGAACCACACTAGATCTATGCTAGCTGTAACTGTGCTCCAAAGCTATTTCCGTCAAAGCTCAAGAATCACTATCTTTAGAACTGGAAAGCAGTCACAGCCTATTGTACAACTAGAGTTGGGTGATGTTTGAGTTCAATCCCTTTCAAATCTTAGCATTTGGCCTTTGTTTCTAGAGTGGGCGAGCTGAAATCCACGATGGAGAGTGCTTCTCACACTAGGAAAGTCTAGATTCAGAGCTGACCTTTTGGGGTCTTTGGCTTACGTAGTTTGTGAGCTGATGTGGAGAGGACATCATATTATTTAAGACAAGGATCACAGAATGGTACTACTGTTCTTTTCCACCGCCACTGAAAGGTTAATTGTTTAAGATAGTGATAAAAAAATTCCTGTCTGAGTGTAAAACCATTGAGTTATATGGCAATTCATATGGGAGCTGAGAGGATTAAAGCCTAAGAACTGCCCCACTGAAATACAGATTTGAATGAATTCAAGTAAAAGAGCAACTCCTTTATCTAGCAGCTCCATCACTCTCTGTCAGACAGTGCGTTAGGAATGTTTCCCCTTCACACTTCTGCAGGATGCTGTATCCCCTTCAGGCCCGAGGAACATTACTAGTAAGTTAGTCTGATTCAAAGTTTTCAGGCTGCCAAATCACATTCAGTCTCTGAGTATACACATGGAAACTCCTGTCTCAGTCTTCTGCTTAAAAACACACCAATGCTATGGTTTATATAAGGCTGGGATTAAGAGAGTTGGATAAACCAGAAACACAGCCATCAGAAACTGAAATTAAGCCTCTTTGAACATCTTAAGCAGAAAGGAAATGGGTCACTCAATTGCCTATGCTTAAAATTAGTCATTTAACTTATTTCAGCTTATATCAAATTCTTTAAATCATTCATGGGAATTCACCGATCATTGATGTTAAATATGTGAAGTAACAAGAACTAGCCACCTAGAGACAGACATGTATCAAACACACATTGTTTAATCAGTTTTGATTTAACAACCAAAGATGCATAAAACTTTTTAAGGGTAAGTTCAAATTACCTGTGTTTTGAGGAGAAAGGAGTAAAACATAATATGCTTTTGTTTTGCTCAGGCCTATGCAGGGTAATAGTGAGAGGAGAAGAAAAGGCTCTATGAGGAGAGCTGGGCTGTGCAGCCCTGTCGCATTCTCGTTACCACATGTTAAGGTGTAATAGAGAAATAGGAATGAAAAGTGTCAGGTATAAAAAGGTTCTCAACTTCAATGTTAATGCTACATAGGTGTTAATAAAGGCCTAATATATGACCTTACCATATGTTTCCTTGAAGTTCAGAGTAGCTTAGAAAGACCAAAGCCTGGCTAATAGATACTAGTTTCAATTAAGTAAAGTATCAGTTAAAACAAGCCAATCTTATTAACATATGTATGATTAATAACCACCTCAATAATTGATTTGGTCAAGCATTACCTGTTCAGAAACAGGCCACTCTCAAAAATATTCACAAAGAAAAATACTTAAATATCTCAAATTTGCAGTTAACATTCATTTTTAGCTTTCTTTTACAAGAGTATTTCGGGAAATGTTTAATGAGGAGACTGTCCTAACAATACAAGTGTTCTTGAGTTTTGTTTTTTGTTTCGTTCAACCATAACAGAAGCCAGCTGCTGATGTTAGATGTGGATTGGCTTTGATCTTCACCAAAGCACAGAAGTACCCTTTCTACGTTTCTTTCTAGTCCCGCACCTCATGGTCAGTGACCAAAATCCCGAGCGCCTCGTGTCTGACCTAACTGCTCGGCGGGAAGGGGTACAGAGCACACGAGAGGCAGCTCTCTGCAGACACAGAGCATTTCTCTAAAGCCACACAGTTTTTTAGCATACCCTGTGACAAGGCGGTTCAACAGGACATTTGTATTAAGCTTGTATTCCCCCTTGCTTCAGCAATCTCACTGATTGCTGCAAGATCTAGCAGCTTTTCTTTCCATCACCTACTCTCCCCCACCACTTTCCCCAAGGTGACATATTAGCTAACTTCTGGGGTATTTTTCTGAGGAAATGTAGGTGTAGCTAGAAATAGAAACAGAATGCTTTGGCTGATATAAGAATCTCTGAAACTTGTGTGATGCTTGGCTCGAGCATTTACACATGGCCAGATTGCAGCCAGGAGGGCGTTTCCCCACAGGGCTGCCTGGCAGAAGTGCCTCTCCCTGGCTCTCCCTTGCTAGCGCAGACCCTGCCTTGCATCTGAGGCTCACCTGGACATTTCACTTAGCAAGTTCCCAAGGTACTGTGGTGTCCTGTGATACAAACAAAGCTTCTGAGGTCTCCTGCCTTTTTCCTGTGGCACATTGTAATTGTGACCATAGATCTTTTATCATGGGTTTAAGCTTGTTACAGGGTATTAGAAGTGCTGTGCAGCCCCTGGGAGGAGGAGCAGCAGATGTCCCCCGGGCCTGCCTGGATTAGCTGCTTGTTACACAATTGTCAGTCTGACAGCCCAGTTGGTCCTTCTCATGCTCGGGCTTCTAACTGGTAAATCATGAACCCACCCTAGTTACAAGAAAAAAAGTTCTCAATTTTTTGTTGATTTCTTTTTGTTGATTTCTTTTTGTTGCTGCTTTTTTTTTTTTGTCTTGGCAGTACCTTCTACAGACCCACTTTCATTTTTTTTTCTCCTGCACAGCAGTTGTCTTCAGAGACAAGTCACAAGCAAAATCAAGCTTAAAAAAAACAACCCTCAAACAACTCATTCTATTTAAACAGATGGCTTTAAAACAATGGCTTAAAATGCCTTATTAACTAATGTAAAACAACCTTTTTAAAAGGAAGAGCTACTTTTCGTAACATTATCAATATATCTTGCAGAAGCTCAGAAATTGAAGATGGAATCCCATCACATAAATTTCATTCTCTGCCAAGGCGGTTCCCTGTAAGTAAAGGTAAAGTAAAGTAAAGTAAAGTAAAATGTAAGTTTTAGATAGTTGAAAAGTTGAAAGGGTTTTAAAGTTAGAAAAGTTTAGAAGTTGGAATGGTTTTAGATACTTGTAAATGGGCAACAGAAATCGAGCTTTCCCTCGCTTCTCAGCAAGATAAACCATATGGATATTAAAGCACTATTCTAGTCTCCCTGTTTATGTTTGTCTTGGACTGTTTTCTTTTGCTAAAATATAGTCTTCACTCAGAATAATTAAGATTAATTTTTGTTGCTTTTCTCATAACAATATAAATGAAGTATCTGTATAGGATTGATTTACATTGCCTTCTAAAAGGAGAGGTAGGTTGAACATAGAACCTGAATACAGGAGACAGAAAAAATACAAACTAGATTGCAGACTTTCCTATTTGTGATAAAAAGACACACATCATCGGTAGACCAGACATGCAGTTTCCTGTTTGTTTCATTTCAGAGAACAAAGGGGTTGACAAACATATCTGTATATATGATAACACAGTGTTAGTCATCTTCTATCATTGAATGTTTTCAAGTCACATGACACTATAATGGCAAAAAAATTAAGCTTGTACATTTTAATAGTCAGAAGAAACAATACTGATCTGACATTGCCTTGCTACCTGCACCCTTTGTATACACATCCATAACTTTTGCTCTATTTTTATAACATGCATTTCTGCATTACAAAGACCATTTGCTTAATAAAATTCAAATATCTGTCCAGTGAATAATAAAACTGTATGTTCACACATCATGCAACACAGTGGCCAAAGAAATTCAATTTGTGTAGCACCATTACAAAAGATTACATCACAGCTTTGTTAGTCTGTGAAATTTTGTATATTAAGAATGTTTCTGAAAAGTTTCTGAGTGTAGATTTTGAAACTGTGCTATAAAGAATCCATTCCTCTAAGTCTAAGAACAGTCTAAGAACAAAGCACAAATTGCTTTTACTTGGCAAATATCACTTAGGGGTGTATTCTTAGGTAGATGAAATTAATCCCTGTACATATACTACTGATAAACAATGTACTCTTTATGTACTATTCTTTCAGCAGAGGCCATGTCTGCTCCACAGCAGTGCAGGCTGCAATAAGGATTTCAATTTTAGATGCCAAAAAGTTTCAGAAAATGTCCTTGAGGTCAATATTAATTTCAATTAGAGAAAAAAAACCCAGAATATTCAGAGCAAGGGAAAAAAAGATTATTCCATTCCTTAAAAACTTTGAAGCTGCACAGCTTGTAACATCTCGTTATCTAGTGGGTGAGAAATCCCAAGCAATGTGTAAGAGTCAGCTTCTACCTGATCTGTACCTCAGTGTGTAACTAAGGAGATTGTTTTCGGTAGAGTCTATGCAAAGGGCAGAGCAAAAACTGTTGTACTTGGACTTCTTCATGACTGCTATAGCCAAATATGTTCCTCCCTCATTTTCCATGCAGGGAAAACAAGTTTGATCTACCTGTCTATCTTGATCTATACAAGCTAGAATCAAAAGCCTGCCTCGATATCCTGTAAAACCTGGGAAAAAAAGGATGAGAGAAGAGCTGGCTGTGTCGCATATTTCTCCCGTTAAATATTTCACATTCTGGTGAAGGGGAGGCTGCATGGCTGCCCCTCTGCCTCACTGGGTGTTTGGTCAGCACGGAGCAAGGTACAAGGCGCACCCTCTCCCGCAGCACAGCAGGTGACCACCTAGCGTCTTCCCATACCCTTCATTCTGCTCTCACCAGGAATTGAAACTTTTCCTTCATTCAATTTATGCAGGATGATACCAGGGTTTATTTCATTTTTTTCCCCAACTCTTTACTGTTCCATTTAGACACTATATGTCTGCAGCAGACACTATATGTCTGATATTAATTATACAGTAGCATTTAATGTCCTTCCCAGACTTGTTACGTGACTGTTATCACGAAAGAGAATCTTATGTTTGCAATCTTCTGAAGACTGAAGAAAACTGTAGATTAGGTCAAATAGAAAGTTTGTTTTAGATAACTTCTGTCATTACTTCCCAGCATCAGTGAGCATGCTCAAATACGTCCAATAATTTCCCTTGAATTCTCACTAGGGTAAAGAGGAGTCTCCGTGCAAATGCAATGGTTAAAACACATAAAAGATGTTTGATGCCTATTAGAAAAGACAGCAAGTGTCTTTTCTGGATTTTCCTTTTCAGGCTATTTATAATTAAAATGTACTTTCCGTATTCGCTTATTTAAAAACAGAGGCTCTAGCAAAAGGAAACAACGCATTAGGAAGAGGCACTGTGCTACATAATCAGTTTTCAGCTGAGGCTTAATTTACTATATTGAACTAGTTTCACAGAGTAAGACAACCTTATGACCAAACAAGACAAAAGAAAATCCCTTGTGGGGATGTAGCACTGATCAAGGGAACTTCTTTTGCCAGAAAAGACAGTTTCATCATGGCAGTTAGGGGTTTTCTGACTAGAAAGAAAACTGTGTTGGACAAGCAATTCTGCTAGAATTGCATATACCACATTGTTATGACAGGGACTTTAATTTATTTTGTACTATGCTGTAGTGTAGCTCTACATAACAAAAGAAAATATTATGGGATATACTTATATTATAGTACTGAAAGGAAACAACATCTTTACATGAAATGCTTTTCAAATTAAATATATATTTTGATTCTACTTTGATAAACTAATGCTATAAATTATCCTTTTATTTGAAAAAGTCTTTCAGTCCTTTGTCTTAAAATGCTAGATTTAAATAGATCCAGACACAAAGACCCACAAAAATCTAAGTGATCCCAAGCTTTGTGACAGAATCCTCCTTCACAGCATTCCCATGGTGGAAGACAGACACATGTGAGGGTTTATCATTTCAGACTGCTTCAACCTTTGCTGCAAATTTTAGTAAATATTCAGTTAAGTCACTAAAACTGGGAGGGGGAAGGGGCAGGCGGACACTTACCATGCCCAATAGAGGAAACTTTCACTTTCTAATCTTAATAGAAACACTAGCTTGCGCCACAAAATAAAACCCACATAAGAGAACATACATATTTTATTGTAGGTCCCATATTGTTTCTGTAGCTCTATCACAACAATGAACTCTGTATTTCTCTCATCACAGCATATTACCATGCTGGTCCTAGCTCTTGGAAAAAGGGAAACACAGAACACACATGTGAAATAAAAGAAAACACATATGTTTTAGATTACACCAGTCTCAAGATGCTAAATCCCAGACCTGGTCCATAGAAGAGCAAAATGGGTATTAGCACCATATTATAATTATTCAGTTTAGGACTAGACTGTAAATTGTAACATGGTGTTTTTCCTAGATAATGTATCCTAATTTGGTTCCATCTTACTTCTGAGAGACACTGTCTCATCAACATTTATTCAGAGTCACATTCACTGCACTAGTAAGAAGTGCAGATATTTTTCTGGCATCCTGCTGCTCCCTCGTTTTATCCAATGCCGAGTGAGATCATTGTTCTCACTTGTTGAGAGTCAAGCAGTAAGCTACTTATGTCTCTTGACCTTAAATATTTATTGGGCTACAGAAGAAGTTGATTCTATAGACACCTTTGGATTAGGTGTTCAATTATGATGTGGAAGGTTTACATATTTGACTTTTCCCTTGAAAAATTTGTTTTAAATTTACTTTGCCCTATCTATTCCTCTTCTACTGAAGAATAAAACATATGAGTTTTTCATACCTTTTCTTACCATATGGATATCCACACACAGAAAAGAAAAATATTTACCCTTATTATTGAAATAGCTTTTTATATTTTTGGTTCAGACTGTAAACTGGCTAGATCACTACAATATTTCTTATATGTTCTTTGGACGACCTCTCCCTCAGCCCAGCTTTGAGTGAATTATAAGAACTAATCTGCCTAACATAGTTGTGAAACAATACATACATATGTATCTCTTAAGAACGTACGTTGAAGCAACTAATAGACATTCCTAATTAGAATGAGATAATTTGCAAGAAATATCATTAAGCAACTCTCTATTATAGTCAAGAGAGAAAAGGAAACAATATGACGACATAAGGTCTAATTTTTTCCCCTAACTAGGTCCAGTTGAGTATGGCTGGCAAGAAACCAGGAATTACCAGGTTTACAGCATTTTTTGATGTTCCATAAATTGTTTTTATTACATACCAAAATAAAACAGACCTTTCACAATCAATTAAAAGTACAGAAAGGTTAAGAGAAGTGGTTCACTTATTTTCTGGATCAAAGCTTGGACCTTAACTTGTGTCACCGCATGGCAGGTAATTAACCCAAATACCGGGGTCTTCTGGGCTCCGCTGTTCCCCCTCTCCTTCTTATTTCCAGCATAACTTTCACCAAAGTCAAGAGCTTCCCCTGAGGAGTTCTGTTTTCAAGTAACCAAGACTTTTGGACAGGGGAATGTTTAGTTAAAATACTTCTGACATAGAATGGTTTCGTTTGGAAAGGAGCTCTGAAGATCATCTGGTCCAACTCCCTGCTCAAAGCAAGGCTAACTTGCAGCAGCTTGCTATATCATTGGTTTAAATATAGATGCTGATAACCTTTTTACAGACTTTTCCCTTCCTTAGCTATGTTTGATAATTGTGTACACCTCCTTGCAATTGTAATGATCAGAAATGCTCTGATGACTAACAGTAGATAATTTCAAGCCAGCACCTATGTAATTCTGATTTTTATATCAGATACCTGTTTCAGTTTATGCCCTAAAATGTGTCAGCTGAAAGGAGACTGTCATAGGTCTTACACACACAGAAACACACACTAGCTAACAATTTACTAAGGCCATGTATAGGTTATGCAATTTCCAGAAAAATCAAACTCTATTTGTATCAGTGAAAAATCAGTAGAAGATATGAAGACATTATTTTTCAGGTAACATTATATCAACAAGTTTCCCTGCTGAGTTTATTAGAATTATTGGTGGACACCAGCACTTTTCAGTCACTCAGCAACTCTCCAACTGCTCCATCAGGGTACTGTAAGGAACAGTTTGTACTGTGTTCAAAGGAGTCTGTGTAAGAGGACACACTGGTGAAATTGGCCACAGCCCAATGTTGCAGACTTATCTTCTGGCACAGAGCTGGCCCAACTTTTGGCCAGTGCTCTACAACATTATTACTCCACAATATTTATATAGCTACCTTTATTCATTAAAATAAATTCAAAACTTCAAAATTTCACCATTTGTACTGGAAACGTTCAGAATTTTAGTGAGGCATATGTATTTTCCAGTAGATCCAAGGGTGAACAGGGAACAACCATAAAACAAATTGCACTGCACAGTTTATGAACAGTTTGCAAACAATACAATGAGAAAACTCTTTATCCTATCCATTCAGTGAAATTAAGGAATAATAAGTATATGTACAGAAAGAAAACTCATTTCCAAAGCAGGCCCTTTTATGTTATTTTTTTGTTTAAAGACTCATTAACCAGTTCTTTAATGCTATCTGAAGTGACTTTAACAAATGAGTATCAGCAGTTCAAACGGAATAGTCTGCCTGACAGCCTAGCTACTCAGACTTTGAGATTTAAACATGACCTGCATAGAATTAAAGAAAAATAAAATTAAAAAAACTTCAACTACTGAAGTGTTTTCATTGTTGTTTTCAATGACAAATTAGTGGGACGGAATTAAAGACACTTAATTATCACTGTAGTTAGCCAGATGGTTTATTTGAAATCCCAGCAGATGAATATCTGATTTTTGCTTTAAGTTGGGCTCAACGAATTAGCAAAGGCAAAGGACAGCAAGAGTATGTGACTCTTTCTTTTGCTTGCTTTAACAAGTAAAATTTTTTCTGCTCATCCCCCTGAGCCATGTTTCAAAAAGAATTTATAAAAATAGTGGTAGCCAAAGGAATATGAATGTTCCACTACTCTTCAGACGTCTTTGGTCACTTAACAGTCTTGTTACCTCTCTGACACAAACTTTCCACTAACTTTTTCAAAGAAAGGGATTTAGAAGCAAACTTCCATAAAAATGGAAGCTTTTTTCTAAACGTGAAAAATGGTTTAAATAGTCTGCACCATCTTTTTTCTCTCCCCTAAATGTTTTGGCAACAAATAAGATCCCTTGCTGGATGACTTCAGGGGTGGTGGGGAAGAGAGGAGTCATGCATCAATAATCACAGAATAAGAACTGGTGGTATGACTTGGCTTAACTATGCTGTTTCAGCAGTTAGCTCTCTAGTGGCTTGTTCAAATGGTCTCAGCACATTCACAAGAGTTTCCATTAGTGTCTGCTCCAGACATGAGAAGAATCCATCAATTTCATTTTCAAAATGTCATAGCGTGTAATAACTGCCTTTGCTCAAACAGCTTCTCTTAATAGAGAATGTTGAATTCTGTCTGGTAACTGCATCCTGAATAAGTTTGTCTTGGGGAACAAGTCATTATTCTTGGAAGAGTTTCAGAAGTTTTTTGGCTTTCACAGGCTGCCTGAACTATGGACAGATACCATCTGCTCTTATAAGAATATACATCTCTAGTGTATCGTCATACTCATGTATGAAGTGTGTAGACACAGAAGGGAACGTCTTTAATCCCATCCCCACTGTGAAAGTAAGTGGCAAAATCTTGGTACTTGTTTTCTCTTAGTGGTTGAATTAGAGGAGTTGAAACATTAACAGCACAGCAATTCATTGTGTCTAAAATAGATCTCAGATGACCCTTTGAGAACAGAAGTAGCACCTGATGCACCCACTTAGGTCCAGTCCTTGACAGGGCTCTCTTCTCTAAAGTTATAATACTGATACAATATGTGGGAACAGGGTGTCTGGCAAACAAGGCAACCAAAGATATTTTACATACAACCACAAATACAGTAGCCTCTGTAAAGTGATATTTCCAAGTAGAGAAATACCACAATTTTCCTTTCCTTAGTGGAGATGTGAGGAACAGAAATATTAAATGACTTGTTCAAAATGACATAGGTATCTGTGGCACAGAATACAGTCATGCCTTGTTTCCCATGTTTCACACCACATACCTTTTGGATATCTGCCCAAAGAAGTTAAACCCCTTGTTTTATGTATTGCTCTGATGTAGTAATTAGTGGAACTTGAAAAAAAAACCAAAACAACCAACCTCAAAAATTCAAATCCCAATGATTTTCAATGAGACTAAAATTTTTTAGTGATGAAATACAAGTACTTTGAGGTGTTGCCCAAGAGGATCAGCACATGGAAATATTAACACAAGCAAAACATTAACTAGGATTTCCAGTAAAGACAGCACAGGCGATTCAGACCTTGGAATCAAATAGCAACATCTGTACTATGGTAGGTGTATACTACCCCCATCACTTTTTTACTTCACATAAAATGCAGATTGTCAGTACGAGAGAGAGTATTTCTGGATCAGGACATTAAAGTCAAGCTAATGCATACCAAATGCATCATCTATGTATTTTTAGAGTTCTGGGGTTGCCTGCATAGTAGAAAAGTTGCTTTTCCTAAGATTATTCTTGCAGAGGCTAGATATCATGGAGAAGAACTGTAGACTATACCGTGTCCTTCTGTCTCTCAACCTGGGGTCCTTCTCTTCACTTAACATACAGGTGCTCAGTTTTGCCTAGTCGTGACAAAGTTTTTTGGATCACTATTGCCCTTCAGGAGTTTTTTCTGAACCATTGCACCATGGTCTCCTCCCCCAAAGAACAGTATCCCTGTAAAAGCAATATTGTCTAAAACCCACATGTGCATCACTTACTATTACCACAGTTTGGGAATGACCAAAATAATCTACAGTAAAACTATAGACTATTTGCAAACAAAATTCACCGTAAGGCTCCTGTCTATTATTGTCTTGAGATCCTGAATTACAAAGATGGTCAAAATAACCCTGTCTGGCATCGTTAGGTTTCCCTTTCTCAGTTAGGCCTCCCAGCTCCTGACTGTAGCACAGTTTGCAACTTTGCACCTCTCAATACGTGTGAACTATCACGTCTCTCTACCTTCTTTGTCATCCTTTAGTATATGAAATTATGCAGATTACGCCTAGCATGCAGATTACTCCTAGATAAAAATCTATACCTGTTAAATTAGAAACGTGCATCAATACAGGATGTCACAAGTCTCAAAACCAACTATTATAAATTAAGTAACGGAAATAGAAATGCATAGAGAAACCTGAAGTTTGCACTATAGAAGGAGCATGAAAAAAATCCAGTTCTGTTTAATATTTGAGACTGCTATAAACCTTAGAGGATAGTTAACTAACTTTTGGAGAATATTTTTGCACTGCGTTTTTGCTTCAGAATGTCTCTACAAACATGCCATCCCAAGCGCAGCTCAGGTTTGCTGTCACTGGAGAGGAGAAGCTCTCCCGTGTGCTTGAGAGACACCTCAATTTGGGTCTCATTGAGAACAACGGGACATGGCTTCTACTTGGGGTGGGGGGGAGACAGGCTGTTCTTTATAGAAGAATATCACTCTAAGCTGTTATTGGAAAAAACTTTTTAAATTCTGAAAAATTATGACCAAAGATAGGACTGCAAGTCTTGCCATCGTACGCACATGAACACACATTCACTACACAAGACACAATTTACTAAATGCTCCTTCAAAATATACAGACCAAAAATAATAGTGACCACTGTTGCCTTGGAAAGGACAAAAGCAGAGATGAAATCTCTTGCCTATGATGATGTAACAGGTTAGTAACAGAAGTAGGACTATAAAATATGCCACATGTTAAGTGAATCATGTGCTACTCTTATAAACTATCATATTGCTTCCCTTAAATCTTACTTAAAAGAAAAATATTGGTTTAAAGCGCATGCTGGTCTGCTTTGTCTCCAAATACATACTTCAAAGAAAAGTTGCAAATATTTATTCCAAGGGTGCTAGCGGGCAATCTTTTAGAAGCAGAATAGCTACCAACAATATGTCATGTGAAATAAGTGTTGAAGTTACTTAATGGCAGGATACTGGACAGTTATATGGGAAAACGAGTCTCTCTAGTTTCTGAGGCAGACTGGGGGAGTGGAGGAAGAAAGAGACACTCTGAGCTGTCAGCTCATAGCCCTTGCAGATAACTGAATGGCTTGAAGTCACAGGGAAATCTTGTCCAGCCCTTAATGCAAAATATAATAGCTGAAAGAGTAAAGAAATCATATGACTGGGTGAAGGGGAGTTACTTACACCCATAAATGGTTTTAAATGTCATTTTTGTAGAAGTTTCCCTGGCTGTTATTTATTGGCAGACAGGTTGGTAATAAATGATAGAGCTATATTCTGTTTCAAAAAATCAAAGATCCACTACTTTTTTTTTCACATTCTGTGATTTTCTTTGCAAAGCTTGAAGGCCATCCTGCGTGAATTTGATTGCGTATTCACAATTTATTGTTTCCCTACTGTTAAACCCATCTTTTCCGTGAAAACGCTGAGCCTTTGTGAGAGCTGTTAAATGAGTGCAGCTAATGAGTCCTTTTTCTGGAAGGACTCTCTCAGCTAGAAATGAGGTATAAGATCTGTGGCTTTCAAGTTCTACTGTCTAAATTGTTCTTCCGCAACAGCTGGAGAAAATGCTTTCAAGAGTTTTATGCTTCTTCCTGTGTGGTGATGCAGCTTTCCTCTAACGACTATTTCCCATCAATACCCACAGACACCTACCTTCTTAACCACTGGTTTAACGGTTTCTTACCACTTCCACCTTTCCGAAAAAAAAAGACTCGTTTGGGAGAAGGTTTACAAATATCTGCACACCAGGCTGTTGAAGGAGATAATATCTCAAAGAACTTGAAATTAGGTGTACAATTCTTGTCTAAAGAAAATAAACCAAAACAGTCCCGAATGTGTGCAGGCAGCAGATGTGACCAAAAAGATCGGTATATACTCCTTCCCATGCTAAGACTACAATGGTCTTTACTGAAAACTTCACAGCAAGAAAAAATAAGTGACCTTTTTCCATGCAATATAACTGTTATAAGATTAATAGTTGATACAGCAAAGTCCACTGTTCTGAATTATCTCGTATTCTTTCAAATTACAAGAAACTTTAAAAAGTAAATCTTTCTTAAAAACAGCAAAATACATGAAAGCTCTGTTTTTTCCAAGAGCCACTATCTACTGACAGAGGTATGCAGACTTTTCTGGGAAATTTAATATTTGCTTCATTTTCCAGAGGACTCTGGAGATTCACCCAATTGACTTCTTAAACTCATGCTGCATTAACAAAAGTATATTTTAAGCTTATTAGGGTAGAACTTTCACCTACACATTTATTCAAAATTGCAGTGAAGTATTTAACTAACTGATGTTTCCTTACATAGTAACTGAGAGTATCATAACAGCCCAGCAAATCAGTGTGTTTTAATACTGACATAGGCTCTAAATTATTACAAATATTGTATGCTCTCTCTCACACATCTAGTTTACTAATTTGTCATAAAAAAAAAAACCCCAAGGACAGCTGCAGCAGAAGAGCCTGTACATGACACAGTCTGGTAACTGTTCACATAGATCGCTATTTCATGGAGCATGCCCAAACTTCATTTAGGGTAAAAGATGATTACATGATTCAAAAATTCTAAACCGTCACTTGTTTTTAGACCTGCCTCTAACGAAAATACAAGCCAGTTTCCATACAGAGCGCTAAAGATTGCTCTCCCACAAAAAAAACGAGAAGTGCTTTTATTTAAATCAAAACATGCAGACTGAGAGTGATCACAAAATGTCACAGAAATGCCCTTATGCCTTTATAAAATCAGTCAATCAATAGCTAATTCCAAAAAAGAATATAATATAAAGTCATCGCTGATATCCTCTGATCTCATAAAACACCGATTGTTGACATCACTAAGAGAATGTTAAGTAGATAGTCTGCAAGGACTAAAGTTGAAAAGTGCTGAAGAAGTATTTACTGAGCAATAGGGATACTGTCTGCAATCAAAGGGAAAAGAAACATTAAAATACCTATTTTAAAACTTTTTTTCCAGCTGAAAATAGAAGGCTGTTCACAACCAGAGGATTTCACTCAGTCAAATTAATCATACAGAAGAGTGGATTAAATTTAGATTGAAAAGAAATTCTTATTATCCAGAAAGGTCAGTTCTGAGGCATTCATGAACAAGAAAGCAAAATGAATGATCAGGGTTTATAGAGAATCATCTGATCCATGAATCTACATCGAAATAGCCCAGTGCGTTGGCACTAAAAAAATTGCCCAGGCCAGAACCTCGGCTACAGTTTGTGTGGCAGCCCAGAGCACTATCAAGGCTGGTCTCTGTGGCTCTTACGGACTCAAAGGGGAAAAAGGGCACTCTAATCAGTTCATGTTTATCAGCATCACTTGATTAGGGAATGTTTGTGCCACTCTTAAACACAACAGTCAGCATCTCCTCTCCCTCCAACAAAAAACATTACAAATGCATTAATAATAAGATTGATAACATGGTGTTATCAACGTGTTAATTTGGGGGGGGGAGGTGTTAATGTAAAATGCAGCAAAACTTTAAAGCAATATATCTTAACATTAAAATGAGATGCTGCAAATTCAGTTCGTCTGGCTAGAGCGTGGATTCAAATTTATTAATTCCATTTTTGTAAGAGGTTCCGTATTACAGCAATACAGGAAAAATAAAGCATGGAATTTATAAAGAAAGAGGACAAGACCAAGAGTGAGGTGAACAGTTCAAATCTAAGCGGAAATTCACAATTAATTTAATTCTTAGAAAGCTTTTTATGGTCTAAGAATGAGAACCATTTGGGCTTGCTTGGCTGCTACAGCAGTTCAGAAAGGTCTGTTGGATACTGATTTGGGAGAGTTAGTAAGAGAGAAAGGACCAAAGAACTTACTGTGGGAGGAAAAAAAGAACAGTACCCAGAATCTCTCACAAAAAAGAAGCAAAGACAATAACATAAATAGGTGACTGACTATTTTTATTTCCTCTACTTATTTAGAAGGGTATCTCAAAGAAAAATTCTGAAATCCCACGTTTGTATTTTTCACTAGAATTTTTATCACGCAGAAATCTGAAGATGATTATCAGCAATATTTTTATAGCATTTAGTGAAAATAGCTTTACTTCTACTTCCAATGCATAACTATAATTTTTTAGTAGGATATCAAGATTGTTCAGTCTGTGTTAAAACATCAGACAAGTTCATCCTATGGTTTATGTTTTCTTTTCACTTTTCTAATTCATAAAAGATCTCATTTATTGTTTTTATGCAAGAAATTCAAATGAGATGTTTAGTAGAACTGATACAGAATTTTTGTATTGCAAAAATCTGTCTGATTTTCTGTATTTATTAATCTCAAAAAAAGCAGTTACTTGTTCAATTTAAAGTTTTAATTTAGACACTAAGAAAACTCTTTTGTTTTAATTAGAAATTTTATTTTATAATCTTTTTCAGTTAAGGAGAACATTTGCCAGTTTTAAAAGACCGTAAAGACCATAAAGACATTTTCTTGCAAAAATCTTAAAATTCCCACATTTTAATTAAACTGTGCATGCAACTAGATTTGTAAAGAAACAGCCATTTTATACCTTTTAGTTTCATTTTTAAAACAATGAACGTCTAAACTACTAAAATTAGAAATAACTCATCGTTTCGTTGTAGAAACCATACGGTTGTGCCAAAATGAGAATCAGGCTTCAACACACACATTCAACGCTATAAGTAAATATATGCCCTTACCATACCATAGTATTTGATTGTTTATTTTTATACCTCACTAAGAGCTTGTTTGGAAATTTCTCATACACAGATATGCATATATTTGTCAGTGCAAACACTAAACACCAGCTTGTTAGCTATCACACTTTCTTTCTCTCCCTCCACAAGAAAATGTACACAGAAACAAATGTACCCTTTCCTCTCTCCAGCTCGCCAATGATATGCCACAACGGACTTTGTCAGAGCAGAGCATCTAGCTTTCATTCTGCATTTCCAGACTTTGTGTAGACTCATTTTGCAATATGAAGATAGAGTTTAGATTTTGTAAACAATAGTCATACAAAAACATTAAGATCCTAAGAATGGAAAGCAACTTTTTCTTATTGCGCCAGCAACTGCACTAAGATGAGGAGCTTTCACTGACACTCCTTTCAGGCCTCATTCACTGCTCCCATGCACTGTGTTATTCACAATTTATCCCTGCTTTCATGGGTAACAATAGCATCAGCTGGTAATATGCCAAACCAATGGAGTCTTATTTCGTTCACTTCGGGGTAGCTTAAAGTCTTAACTGGTGGTTTTTTTGGTTTTGGACTGAGAAAGCGGGGTGGAGGGAAGGCTGGATTTTACTATTCACATGCCTTCTTTTGTATAGGTGATGGAGCGTTAGCAGAGACTAAGATGCACGCATTTTTTGAAAGTAAAAAAATTAACATACGTAATCCAAGGAGACAACACAATAACTTGAATAACATCCATTCACACAGAAAACTGAGTAAAAATAATCTGTCTATACCGTAGATATTCTATGCCTCCGTCTGTATCTGGGCTTTCTATAGATGGCTGGTACACTGGCTCCTGTTGCAGTTCTCAAAAATCTCACGGCAGAGAGAAAACTTTACTTTTTGTCTTTCAGCTGTCTCATCAAGACAGCCTGCAGACAGCTCCATTCCTTCAACACCACTAGAAGATGCCTGACAATATCACTGCAGTTTTAAGGTGATTTGTCCAAACGGTACTAGAAGGAACATCCATAAACAAGGTGTGTAGCTGCCCAAGGTACAGGTGCTAATACATCTCATAAGCCTAGTCTCCCACTAGGATATAAACATGAAAAATTACAAAATAACTTGCCATTAAGCTTCCTTTGAATACATAATGTACAGTTGAAGAATTCAACCTTTGGTCATTCACACCGGCAGCTGCTACTTTCCGCCCTCACTGTATGAATCAAGTCAGGACTGAAATGTCTCGTGTTACTGCCTGCCACCACAAGAAGGACTCAAATCCAGAAGCATGAAATTCCTAATAAGGAGGGTCACAAGGGTTTCTGCTGTTCTACTGTATATTTTACATTACATTTTCTACCTCACTTAATTTTTTCATCTTTGGTGAGACAAGAGGTCACTGGTAACATTTCACTAATTCTCACTGGTCACCAGGTTGGCATATACAGCTGACAAAATACATAGTTGCTTTTTTTTTTCCTTCCCTTTTTTCTTTCCTTTCCCCCCCTTTTAAACATAAACCAAAAAATATTACCTTTGCATTACATAAGCAATCCCTTTCCTGCACAGTCTAGAGCTGTAGGCCTTCCATCAGTCTTTTTCACCACACTTTTAAAGCCACTTCAACATTAAGGAGCTCCATAACTGCATGGCAACTGGCTGGCTGCCAACCAGCTGCAAAACGAACGCCCCTTGTATTGACATTAGAGGTTCCTTGATCATATTCAATAAAGCACCTTTGATGTTAGCACTGTTGGCTAGTATCATCTTACAGGGTCTTGAGGGAGAGCTTATCGAGTCTGTAAGACAGATCATAAAGCCAGAAAGGACCCTCTAGTGTTAGAATAAAACAAAGTTTGTGTCTCGTGAGGTAGGAATAGTATTTATAGGTGAGAAAATGTCAAAATACACGCATCATCTATGATTCACCATTTTTTGCATAACATTTGGTGAACCACAGATCCCACCTTGTCTAACAAATACCGTGTTGTTTTCTCTTGTTATCCAGCCTTAACAGAGAAGTCCCCACGGGACACTAAACAACCAGCCATGCTTGGGTGCCTTTCTGTCACTCCATATCCTCCTGACTGTCACCCCATATCCTCCTGACCTTCCTTTGCTATAGTCAGGCAGCTGCCTCTTTCTTCCCCTTTCTGGCATGCTCTCAGAGCAAAGTCTGTCACTCTGCCCACAATGTGGGACTTCAACACTTGGCAGGCATAAAGCAAAACTTCTAGTGCTCTAGCACTGTGGGCTGTCAGGTTTAGCGACACCTCTTTAAGTACGTGAAATTGTAAAAGCAGAGAGACTGACAGGCCTCCCAAAGGTTTCCGAAACAAAAGGGACACTGGCCCCGGGGGGGGGGGGGGGGGGAAGGTGCAATACACAGTGCCTTGTTTCAGCATCCTCAGTGTTGGGGAATGACCTCTGGAAGGGCAGAAATCTTTCCACATTCTTTACTGAAATATGGAAGGTATTCTAGGTTTTCGTGGTGGTGGTTTTGGCTTTTTCTCCCTCTTGCTTCATTAGCTTGCGTGCCCAGCCCTGAAGTGGAAATCATCTCCACTGACAATTTGGTGAAGTCATCAACTTTTCTTCTCATCTTCAGTTTTCTGTTCTGCTGTGGGAAATCCCCCAAGGGTACGGGCTTCTTGTCTTCTTTTTCAGTTATTGCAAAATTTCACCTTTCCCAGCCCTCTAGACCTGGAACAGCATCTAGCTAAATGTTATGACCTTCCAGTACTAAGCTGGAGAAAACAACTTCCCTAACATACCAGCCATCTCATTTTAGTGTGGGCCAGGTCTGTTTATAAGCAGGTAAAGTGACCCTACTGGAGGAAGCCAAAGTGTTGTGGTATCAGGCCTGCCTCCAGCATTGGCTATCAACAAATGCTAGTGAAGTGTGTAAGCACCAGGCAGTCACGCGATAGTTTTTCTATTATACTGTTCTAGCTTGCAATAACCAGAGGTTTGTTAGCTCACAGATCTCTAAAAACGTCTCTTCCCTCCTTTTTTAATAATCGAGGGAAAAGGCAGAAAAAGGCTATCACAGATCACTTACATGAGAAAATAAGATATTCTATTTCATTTTTGTGAAACCACACAGACACAGATGGAAATCATCTTCATCACGTATTAAATGCTGGATTATGCTCTCACATTGGCCTGACTTATTCAGCAAGGCATAGTCATTCTATGTCATTATACCTAGCCCCATGTGAAATAGTTGGCATTATTCTATTCCTTGGGCCAGCTCCTCCCTCTTTCTCCTCCTCTGTCTCCCCAGCTCAAGAACCGCTGCCTCTTCACTCCCACCACCCATCCGCATTCAGTGATATTTTCACCTTAGGCTCGGCACCTCACGCACACGCTGGTCTGCCGTACCTCCTGCTCTGGGAACGCTGATAGCACAACGCTCGCCACTTCTGAACACCGGTGAGAAAAACCCTCGGATCTGCAAGCTCTGAAATATGCCTTACTCTCTCTTATGCCCCAGTCAAAGACACTAGAAATGGACTTTCAATAATAAAAATATTTCCTTATAAATCTGCACACTGGGAGGAACACCTGTGTGTTTACTTACCAGCTTCCTAGATGAGATGTTCAGCCTAACTGATTTGATGCCATAAGGCAGATATTGTAAACTAAATAACAGATGTATACACTTCCTTCAGACATGAACTGTTCAGGTTATTGCATTGCATGGAGCCAACGTCCAAACACTGTCTCATTAAATAATCTTAGCAGCGAGGAATTTCCCAGTGCCACAGCCTCCAAAAGAAGCAATATCTCTCATTCCTGCATTTCTGTATCATTATGCTCCTTTTTCCAGCTACATTCTTCAGGTGAACAAGTTTTTACGAGTTATTTTACATTCACTTCAATAAGATTTTCTTAAAATGTCATGCTTTCTTTGAAATAGAAAAGTGCAGAATAACATAATCAGAATAAACTATGACCGTACTACAATTAAAAATATTTTTAGCAGAAAAAAATCCCATGAGTAAAATTTATAATTTGTGAAAGAACTGATTAGCTACTCAACTCCACAAAGAAGTTAAAACTGTAAGATCACCCCAATGTTTTATACTGTGACTGACTCAGTTGCCTTTTAACAGTGTGCATTCATTAAACCATTAAAAGCTGTCAGTTCTTATTAAAATTCATTTGGTTTTTTTTTAAACAAAAATAAAAAACTGCCTGAGATATAAAAGCAAGTTTCTTTAGAAGAAGAGGAAAGGAGACATTAAGAATAGCCAGCAAATTATATAGGTGAAAAGAAAAACAAATAGTACACCCAACAGTGTTATCTCAACTCCATAAATTAATTTTAACCACCCTTTCCAAATATTCACTTTAGATGTGACTACTTGAGAGGAATGAATTCAGTTGAATGTTCTCAATAACTCAATACTTGGGTGTTGTTTTTTTAAAAATTAAGCTTCCTAGATTGCGTCCATGTCCCCTTGGCAGTCAGTTCCATGAAAGAGTCTACCAGCCTTATAAGCACAAGTGGTTTTGGGAGGCAAGTTCAAAGGCACACGTGTAAGTATTCAAGGAAAGTATTCAGGTTCAGGCAAAAATATTTGCAACACGAGTACTTATCCACTTGAAGAACAGAAGCATCATCACATAGACTAGCTGACCGTCCTAATTCCAACAGCACACACCAATTGCTTGCACAGAACACCTGATGGTTAATTCAGACAGACAAGATATTGCTCCCAAACAACTCTAATGCTGCCCAAATAATCAATATATTTTCGTAAGCAATTTTCTGAGCATTAGAAAACACTTCCAGTAGGGAGGATAACCCTTTGAAGAAGAGAGAGAGGGTTGTAGTTGAGCTGTAGTGGAAAAAAAAGGATAAAGAGCAGGAAGCCCTGGAATTGTCATTTTCACTATATTTAAGAAGGGGTACACAGAGGCATAAAAAGGGGAAAAACCCATGACAGTATGAAATTGCCTGGACCTGCAATAATCATTAATGATTTTAACTGTAAAAAAATTCACATGTACAAAATAATTATGCCTCTAATAGTTGGTCCCCTTTCTAAAGGAAATCAAGGGCAAATAAATTGCGTAGCTTAAAGAACATTGATTACTGCTCCTAAATGTGAAAGCTCACTAGAGATCCAAACAGCTGAAAAGTCAAAAGAACCCAAAGAAAGGTACGTGCAAAGACAGCCAGTTTCCAGGTGAGTCAATGTGAGAAGAGAATTTGAAAGAGTTGAAGTCCTGATACTTCTAAATAACTTAATAGATTTGAGTTGAGCCAAAATAGAGCAGCCAGTGTGCTTTTAACATTGGATGAATAAAATTAGATCTTGTAAAAACGTTTTAAAAATTTCCCGCATTTTGCTCATTTCTAAATCTGATTTCTAGTATATGCTGAGCTAATATTTTAATAATTCTGGGTTTACACATCTGAGCTCCACTGTTGCTAAGACAGAAAGAAAACGAAAGGATCCTCCTCATGTTAGATAGGATTAGGATAAAGGGTTAGGAGCAGAAAATTCCAAAAAAGTTTTAAAATGAGATAACCACATTTTAAGCATTACTGTTCCGGGAAATTCAGAGGCGTCTCTAGCTTATGAGATACTTGTCTTTCATTACAGGTATTACATGTTGAGGATCAGATGCCTACTTTCCTTTTCTTATTAAAGTCTTTACAATTTATATTTATTTATAATTTTTTTCTTTCGTTTTCTTTCAGTAATCCTATAAAATCAAAGGGGCAGTAGTGATTGTGCACATTGCTTATGTCCGACAAACATTAATACGCAAAAAATAAATGGTATTTATTTGAAAACTGGATGCATAAGAGAAAATTTTAACAACTAGAAAGATTTGCAGTGTGGACATTTAGTTCTTCACACTTTTGTGAGCCAGTGAAGTTCCTTTTTATAGTTATAAGTTAATATGACAGTCACATTTATGTTTACAAACTGCACTTAAATATTAAATACTACAGAATGTTATTAACGGAATTTTAAAAGGTAGCACACTTGTGTTCACTAATGTAGCTACATTAAAGGTGAGGATTTTTGCTTCTTCAGTGCAAGATGACTTTTTGGTTCACATAATAAAAACCTGAAGCCAAACAACCTGGGTTTTCTTTTCAAACCTACCATATGTTTTTCTAAAATAACAAAGTTAACCTTCAAAGATGTGTATGGCATAAAAGAGGCAGTCAACTGGTAGTTTACTTTGCTTTTTATAGCCACATTACTCTTTATTTTCACTGAACAAGGCCACACATGCTATTTTAAAGTCTGATGACTCTGGCCTTTTTAGTGTAAACCCTCAGCCCCTCCCTGCCTCCTCCCCAAATCCTCAGACTGTCTGGTGACTTGAACAAAGTATTGCTTTTTCTGCGCAAGCGTCTCTCTCCTAAGTCAACAGCTATATACTGATCCAAGCACCGCAGCCCAGCCTATACCCTGGTGAAGGTAGCTTGTCATTTCCTGTCACAGGATACCCTTCTAAATTACCCTTTTCTTTTTAAGAGTTCAGCAAATCATGTTTCAAGAAATGACCATTTGTATTTCCTTTTTGATTTAACATGTTAAAAATAAACACCAGCCATCCTTCTTGTTAAATCCAGAGCCAGATGAGGGTATTGTAGATCAAAAATAAACATCTAATTATTTCTTCTCCCAGCTATAACAACTTACATTTGAAGTTACAAAAGAAGCAATCTTTAGGCTGGATATTTTTAAAGATATATAGAAAAGTAGAAAAGGCATTTGAAGAAATTGCAGTGAACTATTTCCCCTTCTTTCAAGATTTTATGTTGGAGCATGCATTCTTGATTGATAAAAAACAAATGTCCACAAGAATGCTTAATATACCTCAGATTTAAGCTTTAGTAATCCAAAAGGTGTTGAAAGTAAAAGCAGTTAAAGTTACAGGCTTTCACACCAAGATGTTTTGCCTTGGAGTTCACAAGGTTTTAGACTCAGATGAGGACTTGCCACATATGCTGTACAGTTTTCACAATTCTCATCTCAGAGGAAAAGTTACAGCCTCGAATTCCGTGCAATGAAACTGAGAATGCAACTCTGTGAAAAATGGCCCTTTCAGTTGAGAGGCCAAACCAAAACCTTTTAAGCAATAATAGATTTAGGCCGAATTGTAATAAAATATTTTATTTGGTTTGCAAATTAACTAACCTTTATTAAAACTTCATTTTGATTATAGACAGTTTCAAACGATAAATGTCTTTTTTAAGCCAAAAGTCTGAAAATATTTACTTTTCCAAAAAGGTTATTGTTTTCTTACAGCGAATCAGCTATTCTTTCACATTTGCCTTGACAGTGAAGTCAGGATACCTCTCGATCCACTTCATTACCAATTCACAGGTCATAACAATGCCAGCTCACTGGAAGACAGCTGGGTAGTGTGCTACCCGGCTGGGCAGACTCAGCTGCAGGGGAGCGGGCTGAACTTGCCAGCATACGGGCTGGCCCGCGCCACATGGGTCGGCGTGCAAACATTAATACAATCTTATACAATCCCCAAAACCTTGGCATGACAAATTGAGGACTTCAGTGCAACTTCCCTATCTCTACAACTCTGGTCATGCATATACGCCAAGACATGTTTAGACTCTTACATGTGAGCAAACCTATTTCTTTCCCAAGTTAAGCACATGGAGATTCTGTTTCACCAATTTCCATACACAGTTAATTTTGTCTGTCAAGGTAATTTTAGAAATATTTAAGGTGTAAATCAAAGAAAGTCATTATTAATCATCCACCCAAAATTACAGCTTTAAAATATTTATGTTCTGAGAATTAAAACAAAAACACAAAGTGTTCAAAGTTCTCCCATTTCTTAACTCTAACCAGTGATGCAAAAATAGTAATATTGAAAAGTCTTTTTTTGTCTAATAGCATCCCTAATTTCTAAACTTTATTTTTTTACATCTGTCTTATATCAACCTTTCACTACACTTGAGACTCAAATGTGGTGGTTGGGACTAAACAAATGGTCATTCTTCCTTCTCTAAATCATAAGGCAAAGTATTGACTCTGCATATCTTCTCCTGTACTCTTTATTCACTTTTTGGTGGAAAAAAGGACCATAAAAGTTCAAAACTCCTCCACAATCTACTTCAGCATAACAGCATCAATGTGAAAAATAAAATGGCTCATGCAAATACAAATATATGCATCCATTTTAAAACGGGGATGTTCTGCACAGTCCCTAACGTACCTCATTAGTTCATCTAACTTTTACTGTTAAGCCTGCTTTAGTGTTTTGGTCAGTTCCTGAGGTCTCTAACAAGTCTTCCATCACAAGAAAGGACTTTTTTTTCTTAAATTTGTTGAAGGTTATTCAACATTACTCTGAGTGTGGAAGACTCCCTGTTTTAGAGAAGCACACAGACAATTTTCCAAAAGTAAGGAAAAGCATAGCTTTGCCACATGTTGATTAAGGTTAAGGGAATTTGCGAATGTCCTAAAATCAGACCATGACTATGGTTGTGTTTTCCACCTTTACTGGATCTGTCGAGGTCTCACACATGACAGATCTTCATTACATTGGCTATTCCTTCATTAGTAATGCACGCTCCAGATTTATCCCCTTTCTTCTATGAGAGGGGCTCATGAACTTGCAGAGACTGCTTTTCTTCTCTGAGGTAACCAAGATCATTATTAGCGCACTCGAGGGAGTAATGCAGTGCCCTGTGTACTTACTGCCTTTGCTTATGTTTGGTAGTGTTGAGATTTCAGTAAAAGCATTATTGCTGCAACAGTAAACTCAGTTAGCATAGGAAAACATGGTCATTGGTGTTTCTTTTCATTACAAAGTGAAAGAAAAGCTTTAGGGTAAAATATAGCTTTTCCATTAACCTCCCTTTCCAACTATACAAAAACTATGCTATAAAAACTACAGTGGCTTTTGCTAATTCACTGGCTGTTAATTTACAATCAGATCAAAAGGTAAGATTAGGTGTTTGAACTTTCTCTTTCCCCACTGCTGTATTTTAACTAATTCCATCAAACAAAATGTCAACCTTACTTTCTTTAAACAAAATTCATAACTTGCTAAGAGAAAAGTTGAGTAGTTTTCTCTTTGGATCCAAAGTACAATGAGGTTAGTAAAAATGCTTTCATTAAGTTTAAATAGGCTCTGGCTCAGGCATTTGTATGGTAATAACTGGACAACCAAGAAAGATGGATATCTTTTATAAAGCTAGGAGCATTTTACCATTTTGCCATTTATCATGTTAACATATGGATATCAGTGACTTGGAATACAAACAAGAGGCATTACAGTATTTCACTGAAGGGACTAATAGCTATTGAAGTTCTTAATTGATTTGATGAGGGGCCTGCATTTTTCAAACTCAGGAAACCTAAACAGATGAAAAGCCTGTTGTAACATATATGGATGAATATGGACTTAAACTCAGAATAATCGCAAAGACATTCATAGATGCCTTGTATTTCACCTTTACCTTTAACTGCACAAAACCCAAATGTTCTGCCGATTGTTTCTGCTCTTCCCTGTCCCTCCCCTTCCATGTTCTCAGCTTTTCTTCTACATCAGAAGTCAAGCGTTAATTCCAGTATGGGTTAATAAGTGAAAAGTCATAACTTTGGTTTTTTTGAAAATTAATGCCAAAAAAATCTATTTGGATTACAGTCAATTTTTAAATATTAGAAGATCTAGCTTTGATTCTGAGCATATTTTAACTTTAATTTTGAATTTCTTCAAGTGAGAATTTTGTAAGAATGTTTTAGTGAAGTAAAAAACTTGAGATGGTCCTTAATTTTAGACCATGAAAAAATGCCTTTGACTTTTATAAAATCCCACATGCAATTAAGACAATTGCTGTGCATTACACATCCTAGACTGTTCGTCACAAAGTTTCATCCTAGTGCTGCATGTCCACAGTATGCCACTTACCCATGTTGGCATGTCAGGTTACTGTTGGTTTTTTTTCTTTGCTCATGCATGCAAGTACGTAATTAGTATTTTAAAATTAGCGCAATCTTTAGTCATAAACACGTAACATTTACCACATTTATTTTAAAGCCAAAGAAGCTGTCAATGCAATGTTAATGAATGCCTTCTAGTGTGGCTAAAATAATTTCTGAAATTAGGGAATGTGCATTAATGGGTATCACTGTGATTGGCATAAGATGGCTACAGAAGCCAGCTAGAGTGAGCAGAGGCTTGGACTGCAACACATAGCAGCATTTGCCATAGACTAATTCACCTGCTGCTAGCTGCATACCAATAAAAATCACTAACACGGTAGCTAGACTTTCAAATCCATAATGCTTCTGCATAATCCCCTCTTGCACTGCCAGCAGCGTGCAAAATAAATAAATAAAAAGCTTGCTATGCTTAATGCTAGTCAGATGAAAAAGGAGGCAAAGGAGTAGAAGGGCAGAATCAAAAAGCTTCAGACTTCAGGAAGTTACCTACAATTTGCAAAGTGAACTTCTTATTTCAATTGTGTTTTAAAACTATTGTTAAGGAAAAAACCAAGCTGCCTGGTGCTCCTCTTCGAAGAAGTCCCAGAAAGCACATAAACACCTGCTCAAAAGCCTTCAGTCGTCGTTGTCCAGATTTCCCTTTCCTGTCATGTTCATTTTGTATCTCTCCTCCATTTTTCAGGCCTCCCACTTTTCCTCTTCTATGGCTGTAAACCCTCAATGTCCTGAGGTTTTCTTCCTAGTCATCAGCCTTTCCTACTGAGAGGTTTCTCATTACCTCTAAGGCTCACTCTTTGCACAGACAGCTTCTGCGCCATCCCCCCCACCCCAGTGCCAGTCAACTGTGCTAAATCCAGACATTCCAGATGCCACAGATACTTGTCCATTACATTATCTCCCTTCAGCCCATCTGCTAAAATCAAATTTGCTGGATCGGGGACTAAACAAATGCTTCCCCTTCCCTGGCCTCTGGGTAGCACTAAGCCAGCTTAGGGGCAGTAATAACAGCAGAACTTTGAACTCAGGACTTTTGGTTTTGCCTGAAGATGACCAACTCAACAAATTAAAATTAAATGAACAAATAAACTCTCCTGTCATGTTAAATACTGTTACACTGTTGAAAAATATTTCCCCAAAACTCACCTTTGCACTATTTTAGGACCTAAAAGGCCTAATATTCAAGCCCTAGAATGGAATCAGAACTTGTTAACAAATAAATAGTAGCAGTAAGTATTTATCAATGCAGTCATCTTTGTAGTCCTCAACAACCACACTGCTATTTTGTATACACATGCACTGCATACCATCTGCTGATGTTTATTTTAATTCACCAGGAAAGGCCTGTGTTTAAGCTGGAATTTAAGTGACAGAATCAGAACAAAAGGAAAAGGGCAGCAGAATAAACTGAATAAATTCCAAATATGACTTGTAAAGGCAGACAATATAAAAGCTATAATCTTAGTTTAATCCCCACACTTTTTAAACATAGTAATTACTAGACATCTGCTGGTAACACAGCCTTGCTATTGGATAACCTTAATTACCCTGTAATATTTCCTGACACTCCCCAAAATATGCCCTATAGATAATAATTCATTCACGGTTCAGCCCCATTATTAGCTACTAATTCAAACAATCAAGACAAAGACAACGAACAGATGACCTTGAACAATTACCCACTCACTGAACAGAATTTATTTCATGCTTTTCAAAGACTTTACTGCTTTCCTGGCTTCATGAGCAGCACTCAAAAATTAAAAAAATGCAAGCAAGAAAAGAGCTGCAGAATAAAAGGAGATTTGCTGGGGTACCCCAGCTCCTTTAAACATCATTTGCTTGCATTAACAACATAATGGCTACTGAAATATATTTCATTTTCTAAGATTAAATAGGGACCTAGAGAGACTAGGTGAAAAACCCGATACAATTGTTTTATTAGACTGGATTTGTATGCTGTTTAATTATCTGCAAGAAAAGTATTGAGAAACTTGGAATAAAAAAAATAATTAAATGCACATAGGTAAAATGAATGGAATTCATGCGACTGTTGCAGAAGCAGATGCAATATCATTGATTTCAGCGCTGAAGCAGTCGGCTGCAAATGTCTGAGGCTTCTCTGTGGGCTGCCCAGGAAATATTTCAAGCCACAGATCACACTTCATCCTCATTTGAGCTGCCATAACCTGATACCCTTCTTTTTGATTGTATAGGTAAAATCAAGTGCATAGGATGAACCATTATTGTCCAATAAACCTAATCTCTACTACTTTGGATGATTACTTGTCTTGTTTATTTTGAGAAATTATTGTTGTAATGAACATGAAAGGGCATATGGCTTTTAACATTATTGTTATTGTAATCAGTTTTTGGACATTTTGTTTTAGGATAAGGAGAAAGTACACAGAGAAGTGTAAAAAGTTGTTGTCCTTTTCTCTGTACCTCAGTTCTTTCTCTCTTTGAGAGTCTAGGAGGTCCCTTGCAATCCATCTGAAAGTCAAAACATTCTGGTTCGGCTGGAAATAGGACTGCAATTACTGAACTGGTAGGAAAATAAGACTGAAGAAAAATATAGGAAAAAAAGAAAATGTAAATGAAAAGTCAAAGTGAAAATGAAATCATTGTTTTCTGAGGTGGTTCTGAGAATGACATTGTCATTGTAGGAATATAGTTGAATTTCTTAAACACCTGTAAAAGTGAATGGCAGAAAAAAGATATTATAAATAAAATAAAAGCATAGAAAGACAGATGCTACAAAATTTCCCCATGCCAAAATCAGATCTATGATAAAAAACAGCTTCTAAACCCTATTCATTTATTTATTTTTATGCACTAATCACAATGAATTTAAAGATGAGATTTTTTGATGTAAAGTTCTTAAGAATGAACAAACTTGTGAAGTTTAGGGCAGGATAGTTAGTCACAGTTCCAGCCAAACAATCAGAAAACCACAGGGTAAAAGGACAACTATAGTTCTTCTTGATCCTAAAAGGTACGCAGTCCGCAAATATAAAGCACTCCAGGAAAGGTGGAGTGGAAAAGGACTTTTTGTCCAATGGAAAGCACAAGACTGCAATATCTTCAAAGAAAAATATTTGTGTCAACATGGCTTTATAGACTACTTGAGGCTTCTCGTTGAAGCTATGCTCTCTGAGCATGCTTTACTTATCAAGACCTTCTAATAAAACTTCTAAGATTTAAAAGTCCACTTCCCAGAAATGAGGTATACGTGATGAAATTCCTCTGCTAGTTCCAAGGAGATTTTTTTTCGACTTTTCCACTACCCGTCTGAATATCCTCTTCAAGGATGGCATTGAAGTGTTAGCACATCTCCCCATAATGCTGTACTTTTGTAGTGTAGTAACTGTAAGAGTGACTTCTTCAGGTAATCCTCACTTCAAGATTGGACATCTTTCCAAAAGATAGTTTTGGAAGCATTTTCAGTAGCAATATACTGGATTAAATTTGGTATAGTCTCTTCTGGCCTCAAAATTCATTAATTACATCAACATTCCTCCTTAACTTCTTTTCTTTTGGTCATTACACGATCCACAATCCAACATTTGGGATTTTCATTAGAAAGTACATCTTTTATATCTAGAGCTTCTCTAGAAATGGACATTTGACATTTCCTTTCCCAGATCAAGAGTAGCCTCTCAGGTCATAATCAAGCATCTAGGAAACAAATTTGTTATCAAGCCTTTGTAAGAACAGTATGCTCTGTTTATGTTTCAAAAATCACTCATGGAATGTATTGTCAACATAAAAAATATTTTCCTGTGGATAAGCCAACAAAATAATCTCTTGGCCACGGGTCAGGAATGGCCTTTTCTAATGCATAAATATTCAATTTATTATTTTTGAGGGGAAAGTTTGAAGTACACTTGTTATTAATTTCTATACAGACCAAATTAATGCAACTTGCCTGAAGCTCATGTCCTTGTTCATTCAGGAACTGAAATGTCATGTACAGCAAGATAGTCTTTTCTTCTAATTAATGTGGTCATGAAACAAATGAAACACAATATGCAAATAAGAGCTATGATGATTAAATAAAATGTTGTCCCTCCAGGAACAAAACACTCAAAATAAACTAGTTTCATATTGTTGGTTTTGAAAGGCCCATCTGTTAAAACTGAAAGTATTTTGCTTAAATTACATCTGGTTACTAATAGGTACTGTGTTTCAATTATTTCAGGCAAACTTAAAAGACAAAAGTTTTTGCTAGCGTTCAGGTCCAGAATGAACTGCATAACTGGGTTCTCATGTGTTTAATCTCAGATGTTGGGCCAAGCTCAAAATTAAATTCACATTTCTGTTCACATCTGAAAAGCCTCCTAGAAAGTTGATATGAATCTAGATAATTTCTCTTTATGAATGTTGCACAGCCAAAAGACATACTAAAGAATATAGAACATAATTTTAACCTCTTAATCTTATGATTGCTACAGAATGCCATAAAGCCAACACAAAAGAACCAAACTTATTCACAGAGAGAAGGGTCCTCACAAAAATATGATTCTAAGAAAAAATACTGGTTTGCATCAGTGGTTCCATTATCATTTAGCATGTTTGACCTAATCTCCTGGAGCGCACAATAGTGAGTGAGTGTCTTGCATGATTGTTTTAGAAAATACCTATTTATTAAGTGAATGTTAGAAATAGGGCAGAAAAGTGACCAGATTCACTGACAAGAATTCTGATTCAAGCATTTCTTTAGCCAACTAGTTCAGACTTCCAGACTGGAGATGGTCAAGCTGGTTAGTAACATCTTCACAGCAGAAATTAGACCTTCCTCCTTGTTATGCAGTGGGAGTTTTGACAATGGATCTACAACCAGTTTCACTTAGTGGACCTGTCGGGGCTGGGACACCACATCCTAGAGTCAGTAATTTCCCGTTCCTCATTACAGCTTCACAGAAAACGGTTCCTTCATCCTGTGACCCTGGAAGTTTTTATGTTTTTAAAAATATTCCGTTCCAGTGATCCCTTTCAAGATGAAAACAAGACAATGGGGAAGGTGACCATTTCCTTTGGAAAATCCAGAGAGCCAGGGCACTTGCCTGCATGCCATGAAACCAACATTTCCTGGAATGAATCAGGTACAACAAGACCTGGCATGCATAAGCAATTGTTCTGACCTCCGTCATAAGCAATTTTTCTGACCACCAAACTGTGTTCTTAACTAGTTTTGTCCATCTGGACACAAAGATCTTTTCCGATACAATCTCCATCAAAACTGTTACACTCCCGTGAGAAGTTTTAATGTCAAGTTATTGGTATTTTTCAGTAACAAGTATTTCTGCTGAACTTGATTTTTCAAATGAGACTATGAAGTTTAAAGCCCCTTGGAAAGTTACAGATGCAGAAAGCAGTGTCATTAAAGCGATAAATAAATCATCATCTGTATAGGCAAAGATGATATTCTGACAGAGTAGACCTTTTAGATGCAAGAGAGCTGTCCAGACCCAGAAAGGACTTTGAGAGCAGCAGAATTTTATTTCTTCTCAGCTGCACTGTTAAGAAATCAGGGCTTCAGACCTACTAAGGCCTAATCCACACAACTCAATGGAAGAGCTGAACTTCAATTGCTACCACCTGCTTTAAATTTCTTGGTTTTGCCCAGCTCCCTTTCACATGAAACCTTCTATTTCTTTCTTAGACTGAATGCTTTTTTCTGCTTATGTTTTCTCTCTCCTTCCTGGAGTAATGACTGTCTGCTTTTATCTTCAATGTAGTCAATTCCTAGTCTATACCTAAGACTTTGACTACAAAGTATTTTTTTAAATAGAAATAAATAAACCTGCCTGCTTTTTTGCTTCTCCATGCTTCCAATACCTCCTCTATGCTGCCCAATTCCATCTTCCTCTTTTCTTAGCATAATCTCTACTTTTAGATCCTGCAAAATTCATTTGCTATATCATGTAAACCTTTATTCCTTATTATCTTTCTCTCCCTACCTTTATTTTCATATGCTGTCTTCAATGTCCAAATTTGTTTTAGATTGCAAAGCTTTTAAGGATTTTCTTCCCCCAAAATAAAACTTTCATTCCTTAGCATTATAATGAAGCAAAATATGTTTGGTTGTTTGAAATTAGCAAAGATTATCCCACCTTCTGAATGGTGGATACCAACTTGAATCATACAATCTTTTCTCTCTGAAGCTGAGTGCTAAATTCCTGAAGCACATTTAGAACTTGCATCTTTAGTTTTGTCACAGGTGTATTACACCAGTCTGTTTTCTAGTTTCCTATTTGATGTGAAATGTCCTGTATACTGAACATTTGTAATTTTAACCTACTGCAATCTGACTTGAAGCATTTCTTCTTGATGATTTTTACATCTGTTCACTGCAGTATAACCTGTACCACTGCAAAGGACAGAAATCATCATTGTCACATTTTTATTTCATATATTTTCTATGTGAAGTAGAAATTGTAACCACGTGTAAGAAGCCATTGTTGGTATAAGGAGGTGGTTTTAGCAAAAACAATGGTTTTTCCATTGCTATGTTGCCCGCTAAAGCTCAAACGTAGTCTGGCAACTATCCTCAAGGGCAATTGTCTGGCCAACTTCGCAGTGGGCCCCCTGCCATCCTAACAGATGGGCACCAAGTGTAAGTAGCCATAAGACCATATAAGTGCATTTAGTGTGAAACTTGGGGCATAATTCCCAGCCTTGATCACCATATGGCTTTTCCATACTGAGTTTGTGATAAATGGGATGTGCAGTGCTAACCTAACTTTGAACATGAACAGCATCAACGAAAATAATGAGAATAGCTCCTACCATGTGATAAGCAGGGGCTAAGTTTGGAATTAGCAGGAGCAGTAGAAGAGTAGGATTATTATACACCAACGTCTTCCCCACACTTTTATTTCTGTTGATCCACTAAGCTTTCCATGAGAAACTCAACTTCTGAAAAACAAGGCAATCAGCTCCTTCACTCCCTCCATACTCCTTTACAGGGAAAGAGAATGCAAAATTATGAAAGCCAGTGCTTTCAAGAAAAAACCTTGAATTGATTCACTTAGTCTTGTAATTGAACTGAATCTACATTTCACAGTAACTTCAATATTGAATTCTGCAGGACAGCTTTACAAGACAGGCTCAGGATTTCATAGAATCATTTACCATACATGTATTAATGCTTTTACTCTGTATTCTTATTGGATATGGAAAGCATTTCACATCCCCTTAGCACACGTTGTTTCAGACAATTGCCATATCTGATCTAATGCTCAAGGAAAAAGGAACCTATGAGTATGTTTGTGGCCACCATCTTTATTCTAAGTAATTCCAAGTAGTACATGACTCAGTGCCTGTGGATTTTAGTTATTGCAGCAAACTTCATTTGAGTTTGTTAACAGAAAGGATTGAAAACAAACAGTAAACACTGAGATAGGAATTTAGTTCCAGGAGCATGAATCTTTTAAAAATTCATACATTGGCCATGCGTATTTTTAGACAGTGCTTCTGAGTTTCAGTTATTGTCAACAAAAGATGCTGTTTGTGACCTTTGAAGAGTGAAAATAATCTAATTTTATCAAGTCTTGAGAAAAGTATGAGAACTCTGATTAAACATTCATCTAGATTTAAGAGTTTAAGTGGTAGGAAATCATATGAAAAAGACTTTATCTGGTTGTGTTCTTGCCTTTTCTCTCTATCATACTTCAAGGTGGAGTTCATGGTTGATTTACACCAATCTAAAACCATGCTAGCAAAAGGAAAAGTCCCACCTCTCCCATCCCAAGCTACATATTTATACTGGAAAGGGCAATGCTGCCTTTCAGTGAGGCATGATTTGAGTAGTTTAAGGTATTTATGGAACCAATGTCTTAGATAAAAAAAAGAGGGAGGCTTAATCTGGTATACACTAATACAGATTTTGCTGGAAACAGTTACAGCTGTGCAGCTGAAGGTCTAACACAATATATCTCTCTAGGTTCAGTTCCTAGGTCTGAAAGGGCAACACCTTTCATGAATACTCATTTGAATTTACTTGCTTTCCAACAGTATTCAAATAATCAACTCTGCTGGCATGAACACTTGCAGAAAGCAAATGTCAAAGTTGCTTATGTGAGCTTTTCTAGAAGCACAATTTAAATCTGGCCCTCCAAGAATTTCAGTTGAAACATTTATCTAATTAGGAAGAGAGATAACAGACAGGCAGTATTTCATCAGAATCCTGAAGCAACCATAATAGAGAATCAAACAGAGTCACGGTTTTGTTGACATATATGAACCCTTTCTGAATTAACTTCCTACTACCTGAAAAAAGAAGAGTTAAATTAATACCCGTTTATGTATTGGTTACTTAGGCTACCAATAGCTTTATTCATATATGGTTACGTATGATTAGAGGCCATTATGTTAATTTCCTCTTAAGAAGATTGGATCTTTTAATTTTCTTTTTAACATATAAAATCTGAAGTTGAATCAGGTTATGTTTCAAAAATCAGGGAATTAACTAGGCAACATTAAATCTTATATTTTTGCAGATGTATGCATTGACAGGAGGCTTCAAATGCTTATTCAATAGTTGAGCAGGTGAGAGAGAGACAAACCAAACATACCAATAGAACATGTCCTTAGCCAGCATTGGAGTATAATTAATAATGTAAAATCCCCTTGGAAATACAGAATCTACCACAAGTATTAGGAGATCAAATTCACAACAGAGAGAATGTCTTTGTGCTTCAACTGTGGCTCTGTTGAGAAACAAGTCTAAAAGCTGCACAGCTTCCTGTTCATTATCTTTCAGAAACTCCTAGATCCGATTCACTCAGTTTATCTGAAAAATATTTTTCTCAGTTGTCAACCCTGCAAGACTGACCTTAAATATGAGAGTCAAAGCATGGGCTCCTTCTGATGAGTGCAACTATGAATGCAGCACTGAAAATCACAGTTGGAATCACCATTACTCCCCTTCCACGATACAAATTACTCCATAATCTCTCCATCGTGAAGACTTAAATATGCCAAATTACTAACGCAGAAAGAACAAAAGAAAAGGGACTCGAGTAAGATGAAACTAGACATGAGTGAAGTAAAAATAAATAGCAAGAAATGCTCCAATAGGCATTTATCCTCCTATAAAAGCAGAAATACTGTACTTCCAATAAAACTGAAGTTACAAAAGTTAACTCTTTTGGTTACAAAGAGAGAGATGATACATTTTTACAATGTACCTAACCTGCAGAACTCACTACCTACAAGTAATTAGACAAACTAAGTTTCATTTGTTTAATGGCTCAGATATTTGTCTGGATAATGAAATTAAAGAGCGTCTTTACAAGAGAGAAGTGCTCATCAACCCACTGCTTCGTGCTGTAAATCACAAGCTTGGGTGAGGCCAGGGCTGTGCATAAATTTCCCCAGTGGACAATGATAAGAGCAGTGAAAGCCACACACTCCTCGGCTACATTTACAGGGTTTCAGTTTCTTCACATTCTCCACTTAGCTGGGATGTGCAGCTTCACTGCCAGCACAGGTTGTGATACCGAGCAAGCCGGGAGGGACACGGCCCTCCATCTGCACCCTGGTCGTCATCTGCAAACCAGCACAGTGCACGGGCAGCTCTGCTGCGCCTCAGGAGACCCGCGTGGCCGCAGGGGTCCAAATCAGAATAAAAGTTACAAACCTACTACAGAAGTAAATTATAAAGTATCGTGTGCATCTTGAAAGGAAATCAATTCTATTTTGCAGCAGGTACATTCAGAATATTAGCCACATTTTCAGAATTAAGAAGCAACCAACCCTTTTAGAGAAAGCAACGCACCTTTGATTGAAATTACATTGCATTCAAAACTATTAGAAACACATTTACAAAGTTGCGGTCATTGTAAACGTCTCAAAATCGCCTTATTTCTGCTTGTGTTTGCTGGTGTGGTTTTGATCCTCATCAGCCAAACCAGAAATGCGTTGTGATTTAAGCCTTCCCCTGCTGGGATCCAGTCAATGGCCCAAGCTAACGCTGGCTCCGGCTCCTCGGTTTGGTCTCACTCACACCACAGCCGTACCCAGGGGCTCCTGCGCGCTCCTCGCCTGACCCCTGACACAGCCGGGAGCTGCAGAGCGGTGGGACCCGCCGGGGCTGCGCTCGCCCGGCCGGTGGCCGTGCTGGGCCCGGGGCTCTCCCGGCCCCCGCTGCCCCTCTCCCGCCGCCAGCGGCTGGCAGCAGCGCGGCGTCCCCAAGGCACGCCGACACCCACAGTGCTGTAGGCTGCTACTACTCCTCGCGGGTCCTCTGACACAAAACACAGGTCAACCCTCATCAGCCTTTGCAAGCCCAAAACAGATTCATAATGGAAAGAATAGGGGCACTCTGGCTTTTGTTTGTTGGCTTGTTTTACAGTATTCATCTCAAGGCATGCTTTTACGTAGAGTACTGAATAACCTGGTGTCCGTAGTCATTTAAAACAGGAATGAAACTTTCTAAAGCCCTTTTGGAAAAATTAATTTAAGAAAAAGTATTTCCTTATTGACTACCTTATGATCAATTGGCAATATTTTAAAATGTGCCCAGATTTTTCTCTAACAACTCTTGCTGTAAAGTGTTAACGTTAAAGACACTGAATTCAGAAATGAATGCAATAGAAATAAGTTTTTTAAAATTATGTTTCTATTTCAGTTCTTCTTCTTCCCAAAATGTTTTCTTTTCTAAGGTATTGATCATTTGTTCAAAATTGCAAACTGGACAGTGTAGTGCCCCTTTCAATTCCACTTTTATAATCCACAGAATCTTTGTGTTTAATCTTTTGTTAGACCCTAAAGTTCTTTGATGCATGCACATTATTTTCTAGTGATTGCCACCACATGAAAAGGGTGTTAATCCTCTGCTAATTAACAGCTTGTTGAGGTCAATGGGGGTCAGCACTTTACATTTTTGGATTTAGTGAATTTTTGGTTCATTGGAACTTCTCATTCTCATCAGTTCAGCTATTCCATCTTTTTTTTTCTTGGTTTATTTTGTCCATGCCAGCGATAGCATCCTCTTGCACTCTTAGCCCACTAAGAACATACTAAAAGTTTTTGGCTTGACATGGGGTTCAGTTTGCTTATATTTTTTGAGTAGCCATACTACCTACTCTACAACTACTTTGATTACAAAGCCTATTGCTTCATGCAGTTTAGGTGTTTTGTCTAGTCAGGAAATGGAGTTTCCACTGCTTTTGATAGTCATACTATGTGTTTCATTGCGTACAGCATTCCTCAATAAAAATATAATACAATACTTCCACAAAATCGTTAACAGATTATAAAAGGTATAAAAAAATTTTCTATTGGTAGAAAAAAAATTTGAAGAAGGTATTGCCACTTTTACTTATTCAGTGAGTAATATTTATTTATATAAATATTTCTTCATTACCTTATTAATCTGAAAACCAGTTTAATTAATTCCAGACAATTTTTATTTCTTTCACCATTACCTTCACTGAGTGCAATGGCTTACATAGTTGAAATTCTATTAATCAGATTTCAGGAACAGATTTATTTCTCTTTTCACCCAGTATCAAGAATAAAAAAATGGCAGCTTTCTTTAGGGAAATGACACACCCCAAAAACGTTCTTATCTAAGCAACATTAACAAGATCCACCTTATTTTTTCATAGCATGCCAGTGAATCGTGCTTATTTTCTAAATGACCACGTAACAACCTTTCAGAGTACTGGTAAAATATAACTACGCTGCCTTATCTGTGTATTTTCTTAAAAAGGTTCTGCAAGTTGAAGAAAAGTAAACAGCAAGACAGTAGACTTTTTGTTTTGCATTCAGTTCCCACAAACTGGAAAAGGTGCATGAGAAAAGGCATCATAGAAACAGATTAATAAAACTTGATGGGGTTGAGAGAGAATATGAATGAAGCAAAAAAATGTAAAGGCATCAAAAGAGCCCATATCCATATAGTAATTAAGAAACAGGAGTAGCCTTAGTAATCTTGCCAGTGAGTTCCACAATTTTATCACACATTGTGTGAAAAAGCACTTCCTTCCTAACAAAAGATTTTGATTTTTCTATCCTCAGATGAGGTTGAAGATCTCTCTCATCCCTTGTGAGAGAGGCAAGGAACACAGGCATTCCCAATCTCTCTCCTCTACAAGCTTCAGTACTTTGCAATTTTTTTCTTCATGACCCATTTTAATTCTTTTGCTTTCTTAAATAATTAATCCTAATCTTTTCAGTCTCCTTCGCCCAAACCCCCTGCATTTACTTGACTGTTTTCATCACTATTTGAACACCCGTATTTCTAAAATACCCTAACAAGGATGAGGAAATTATCTTTGCAAACACTTTTTCTTAGTCTAGCTTAAAATTAAAAGAAACTGCTTAGAAAGAAAAAAACCCAGCACAGCCTTGTGGCTGTCACTCATAATTATAATTCCTTCAAAAATTCTTCAAAAAAATACAAAAACATCTAAAACTGAAGTGCAGACGTAGCCACACGCCTGTGTAGACACTGTAACTAAATACATGTTATGTAAACTATATCTCACAGACAGCACTGTATAGATGATAGACCATGAATACAGTTTAGAAAGGGAAGTGAGTGATCTTACCCTTTTGAATCTTGATTAAAGGAAAAAAAGAATTATAAATTGCTTGGTTTAAAATGATTTTGTTATCTGAAGCTCAGTAAAGTCTTAGCACAACAGAGGTGATTCATGATCCAGGATATGCCTATTTTTTTCACAAACGAAATACCTCCAGGGTGCTGAAGTTCTGCGGCTCTTACTCAGCCATTTGAACGATGGGAGGATGAAGGTTTCCCTGAGGTACCCTTACATCGCTACTGAGCAGGCACCTTCGGCTCCTGTTACAATAAGGCACTGATTATCTCCATAATTATTTATGAATGGTTATTTTGACTGTTGAGAAGAAGCACCTTCTGAGATTCCATTTATGAAGATGTATGTTAAAATGAAAATAGCTGAAGAAAGAACACTTGTCTTTCTTTTTAGTAGTCTCTTTCAAGAACTTTATTAAAGAATTTCCCCTTTTTATTAAATTATTAACATCACTTTTTATTCATTCTGCTGTTCGATTGTAGTAATAGATTTTCATGCAGATAAACTAGTAACTCACTTGAAAGTCAATTCTTTCCATTGCCTATTAACCAAGTAAGGAATTTCAGTGTAAATATTGGCATTAAAACAGTGCTATAATTTCAGCATTTGAAGAAGTTTCATTACTTGAGGAACTGAAGTATTTAGATAAAGTTAAATTAGGCCACAAGAAAATACATTTTTTTTAAAAGACGATGACCTAAATGGTGAATTGTGACAGCAGCCAAGTAAATAACTTAACAAGAAAAAGCTTTGCAGAATATTGATTTAATGCATCACTTAAGCAACAGAATATCTCAAACCCACATTATCCATGCTCTATTTCCCTGTACCTTGGACAGTTTATCTATTCACCTCTCTCAAAGGAACAAGCATATATTTCTACATGAATTGTTTGTCTATGATGTACAGTTTTTAACAGTATGATAAAATTCATCTTCAGTATAATTCTACTTTTGTGGAAGATACTTGTTTATAGAAATTTTAGCATACTGGAATTAAAAATCTACAGAAATTTAACCAAGATATCATATACATTAATTATCGTGTTTACTCTGTGACAATGCGTTGCTGCAAAATAAGGATTTTCACTGTGTCGAAGGACTGTAAACTGCATTTCAACTTCATTGCACAGTTTCTAAAAAAGCTTTAAAAGAATACCAAAAATCTGATACAAAATTACACTGATTTTAAATTATTGTTTGAAATGTTACATTCAGGATAAAGACTGTAAAGGTAGTGCTGTCTCACTGAAGGAGGAACAAAAAGCAGGAAAAAGTACTCATTTTCAATTTTGCATTTTTTTTTAAGAAACGAGTGAAATAATCTATTTTTTTATAACAGTCTGTTTTATTACCCAAAGTAAAATCTGGTGCTGTAAAGATTATTTCAGCCAAAATTAGCCTTTATCAGTGTTATGCCATTTAAAATGCATGAATGACGGCATGATGGCTAGAGAGGCATCCAATCTGAATTCTCTGATTTCCTCTCCGTGGCTACGGAGCTGGAGCTACTGCTGCCCGACTCCATGTCACCAAGCAGCCACGTCAGGTTCTGCACGTAGACAGGACTGTTTTCACAGGATACACTTAAATAGTTCCACCAAAGCCCTACATGAATGATGAATATTATGAATGAGGCCCTTTCCTACGTGCCTGTCCTGAGGAAGCATTTAAACTGCCTTTTGTCCAATGGTTTTGGTTTTCCCTGATTAAGCACTCAATTTTATGGAAAACGGGCTAAGAAGATAGAGTTACTCAGCAGGTGGTATAGGGATTGCACAGGGTAACATAAGCCCAAAGGAAACTATGATTTTCGTGGCATTTTGCAAAAACAAGAATGGTCAGAACATTGTCCCCAGAACAGGGTTTGAATCACTATTTATTCATAACGTCTTCATAATTTCCATCACTGTTACCTAGTCTCAAAGATATCTCACCAGAGACCAGCAAAGAATATGGAGGTAAAGTCAGTACTCACGAAATGAACCACAGCTAAACTCCTTTTTAGCAACACCCATTTCACCAGTAGAAAAACTGTTTTAAATTTTCAGGTCTCTTCTCAGTCTTAGAGGAGGTGCCCACAAGGTCTTACTGATTTCCCTCCCTCCATGCTGTGGTAAAAAGCTCCCAAGCTACTTGTAGTCTACCCTTTGTAATATCTGCAAAGCAGATTTAAGAAATTACAGAAGTTACCTCCTGGCCAGTTTTATTTATCTTTTACAGCTAAAGGATGCTCTAAGAGCATCGCTGGAGCCTATTTGACCACCCTTAGCGATCTCTCCAGCTGAGCAAGGCAGGGAATAAGACTCATCTGTTCACCTCATGTCGATTTGTCATTTGACATCTGTGTCAGAGCAACACCCTGTAAGAGCAGACACTTTGATGCCACTGCAGCTTTATCTCTGCCAGAATTAGAGCTGGGTGGACTATTTACTGTGCATAATTTATTCAGCAGATTTCACCCTTTCTTCAGTTTAAGAGTTCTCTATACATGTCCTAATTAAAAGAGATAATTGGCTTAATACTCAAGCTCTTCATTCTTAGTTGTTCCCTTTGTCCAGAGGTGTCCTGAATAAAGGCAGGGGTGAAATCCTGGTGCCACTTAAGACACTGAAACCCACTCTCCTCCTTGATTCCACTAAGGTCAGGATCTCAGTCAAGGTCCCTCAAGCAAGAAACCTTCAGTTTAGGTTGTGATATGCCACAGATGAGGTCCATAATTAAACAGTGGGAAGGAACAAAAGAAACAGAGTGAGGGATGCAGTAATAGGATATTTAGACACCATCATGATGGCTCTATAAAAAAAAAAGAAAAACCATGGTAGAGATTACTTAAAGTAGGAGGACATTTAGAAGGGCTCAGGGTAGGATTTTATTCCCTTACAAGGATCAGACAAATATGTGAACGTACTTTGGTGATTGCAGTTATTTGAACAAGTACAGTTTGCATTGACTTCTCCCCTCTGCCCCCCCCCGCTTTCCTCTCCGCTGCCTACACCTTGTTCTTTAACCAAGATCAAAACCCTCTTGGTAAAGGAATTCTTCGGTCTTTAGTGTATAAGAAATTCATTAATCAATATAGAATATATAATACAATATGTAATTAAAGATAAAATGTCATTACTAGAGTAGCAGTTCTATTCAACTATATAATAATCTATTTCTGAAAGCATCTCTAGCCTGCATGCACCTAGCAAGGATCAGTGCCTGAAGGCAGTATTGCATTATATTCTCCCAAATGTCTAGTGTTTTGCTAGCAATTTCAAACTCCTCTGTTCTTCAACATTCAGTCACTAAACTATGCTGCTTAAATTATTAAATCCTTTTAATTTAAATTTTCATAAGCTACCAGAGGAAAAATGCATGTCCTTAAAGTAACAGGTCTGGTTTCTTACAAGGAAAACTATGGTATTAGTATTGCTTTTACGCAGTATAACTTCCCTTAAGAAAAGAACAAAATAAATTATTTCATTAAGGAGTAAAATGTGGAGGACAGATGGTTTAAAAAAAAAAAAATCCTTTTGAAACTATCTTGGTTTAGGACCACCCAAAATTGGAACAGAAATGGGGCAAACTACCTACTATCTTAATCCCTAAAAGGCTGAGATATCAGACAAGAATAATGAATCAAAAAATGGGAGATCTCTTTAGATCAAAATTATTGAAAAAGAAGAAAAATCATCTCCAAGATTTATTATATTGGTCCCCAAACAATACATTACTTTGAAAAAAGTTGTAATATATTTTAACTTTAATATAGTTTTACTGAAAAAGAAGTTGCAAGTGCTAATGACTTGTTTCCTTGCGATGCTTTAATCTCACCAATAATATTGCACTTCTGTTGCAGACAGTGCTGTAGGGGTGGGACAATGGAGGGAAAGCTCTATTTAATTTTGTTACATGTAGTGTGAAATACTTAAACATTCATCTATTTTCTCTGTGAAAAGAGAGATGATTTATCCCAGAGAACGATATATTCAATAAAAAAATTGCAAAATTAGACCATATCTGACTTTTACATCAAAAGACTTCTACATTTGAAATGTGACCTGCTAAATACTATCATTCTTCACTAGATACTGGATTGCACAAAATTTTGTTAAGTTTCAGATTTTGAAACCAATAGACTATCTTACAGCAGAAAAAATTGGAATATAAAGGGCCAGTTGCAGACTTCTATAAAGAAATGGCAGTTTAATAGATAATTCATAAAATATATACATTTATATATTATTATGGGTTAATTGGGCATGAAAGAACTTACCTAAAACCAGAAAAAGCTACATAACCTTGTAAGAGTACTTTGAGGGAAAAAGACCTGTTAGGGTCACCAAGTCAGACTGCCCCTACAAAGTCCTTCATTTTTTTGGTGAAAATTGGGCCAGCTGAGTTTCAGGCCTTTGTATTTTAGGGAAAATACTTTCTTTTTACTGAAAGAAGTTATGGGAACAAGTGACCAAAGAAAAGGATAAAAATGGGAGGATTCAACAAAAATTGATGAAATCACCCAGGACAAAAAAAGCATCATTTAAAAGAAATCACCAGACTTTCTGGAATATGCAGATGTGATATAAAAAATTGTTCAAGTATCTTTCATTTCAATGGTACCTTAATGGTTACAAGGGATTTTATATATTTTGAACTGGAGGCATATCAGCTTAAAAGCATGGTTGGTTCTAGCTTTGTTGATCAAATCTTTCTGGACATCATAATTCTACGGCACTCTAAATATAGCCAAGCTTTAAAACATTTGTATCGCTCAATTTCAAATAACGATATTGCACTTACCAACCCACTGTTTACATAACGTTCTGTTTTATCTAGAAATTTTCTCCTACAAATATGATTGTTAACGGATTATTTTAATATTCACTTGTATAAACCTGGTAAAAATTTTAGAATCGATTTGCTGAAAATCCTGGATTTTTTCCTAATGTTATCAGTTCATCTGCATGAGATGTTGATGAGATCTGAATTCCTCACTAACAGCCCTGTAACCAAAATCAGGTTTATAAATATGAAACAACTAATAGCTCAAAGTATGCATGAATTTCAGTACATATAGGTCAAGAACCTACTGAATCTGAGATGTTTTTTGTAGTGGTTAAATTGCAGCCAGATTAAGCTATCCACCAAAACTTGACCCTAAACAGAAAGAAGGCCTGCAGAGAAAACAGGAATAAGTTCACTAGTAATGGGATATCAGCTTCCTCTCTGCCTACTGAAAATCTTCCCAGTATCTCATGTGGTTTCATTCACTTTATCTATGTAAATAGCTAGAGAAGACTGAGGAATGAGAAAAGACTCGGTTGGAAAAAAACCACAAACAAAACAAAACATAAACTCGAAAAAAGCCCCACAAAATCAGTTATGATATTAACAGCTTTGCTGGTGATTTTTCTTTATGTAAATGGTAGATACTGCAACCTGGCCAGCTAGTTCATGTACAGCACAGATGACTTGCTCAGACAGCACTGCAGCAAGTTTCACCCTCCTGGTGCAGGAGATGAGAACAAACCTTCCTTCACAGCCCTCCTGTACCTGAGGCATTTGAAAAACTCCTTGTGTTAGCTTAGGGCTGTTCTTAACTAAGGTATAAAAACATTTCCAGGATATATGCACACACTGCAAGTGATGTGCATGTTTCCAGGCTCTGGTAATTCCTCTCCATGAAATGGCTTTTGGGTGCCCTTTGTCCACTTGCCTGCCCTCAAAGATTTACAATGACTTTGCTTCTTCTCTGCCTTTTTCCACCTTCTCCAGTACCTCCTGGGTTTTTTGACTGATTTCTTCTTTTCTTATGCATTACCAACATTGAGCAATTTTACTAGCAGTGACTAACCTAAGATTTAAACTTTAGCAGATACCACCTACTGCTGAATTATAAAAAGCAAAGGTGTATAGAACAGCAAGAATTCTCTGGCAAAGTTGCAAGCAAATACACAGTCTATACAGTAAAGTTCAATTATTTTCCACAAAAAGAAAAATGGAAAGGCTTAAAAGTGCTGGGCAACATGAAATCTACATCATACACACAATAGAATTGCATTTGATTTTCTAAGGAAACAGTTAAAATGTTTTCAGAAGTATCCATTTCTATAATACAACACATCAACACGCAAACTGCATAAGTGCCTTTATTCTAAGTGTTTCTGAAATAAATTTATCTGACTTTTTGATTTTTGCCTTTCTAAATGTAGCGCGTATTGCTAAAAAGAACCCAAGGGGCAAATCTTCTCCTCCCCCCAAATAGTCATTGAGCTTAGAGTTACTCAAGAAAAAATCACTAGCTGTTTTGTAAAGTTGTTTGGGAATGCAGCCCATATGAGAGGATCAAGACCATCCTCCTTTTTCCCCCTCACACTATATGCTCTCTAATAATTCCAAAGAATGAAAAAGAGCTATTTTAGTCACGACCATTTCTAACTTACTTCAGTTGTCTCTTTTCTTTCCTAGAGTTCCTGGCCAGGGGACAGTGAAAATTCTTAGGACCAGGACCTCTTTTAGGCAGGAGTTATGTGTCTTTACCAATCTTTGCTAGATCAGGGAAAAAAGCCCCAAACTCAAAAAACCTTAACCCAAAACCAGAAATAAAAGTCCATTCCATCAATGGATGGAGTCACAGAGGACCACAGAGCAGTAACAGTACAGTCTCCAGACTCTGACAGCCCTGTTCGTACAGCAGCATCTTGTCTCACATCCTAAGCATCATCACAATGACAGGATTTGCAAAGTAATGTTATTTTCCACACTGTGGTAATTTTATGATGCTCTCATTCTTTGTCTCTCACAGTTATGAATTCTTCTCTAGTAACCAATAAAGGAGAAAGAAGCAGTTTATTGTTCAAGGAGAGTGAACATGATGTAGCCTAAGTCTTCATTTTGATTTCTTTTCAATGGAGATGATATGGAAAATAAGATGTCCATTGAAATACATGAATACATGTAAAGATGCATTTACTTCTCTCTCTGCAGACAACAGTGATGCTAAGTATTAATTTAGTCTCCGAAATACTTTAAGAGTCACAAAAATGTCTGCTTATATCACCTAAGTCTTTGATTCATGGCTCAAGAAGTGCAGGTAAATAATCATTGCTCTAGATTCCCTAAATTTTCCTGAAACTCACTCATGATTTGTTTCAGGAAAGAGCTAAACAATACTAAATGAATTCAGATGTTTATTCCCTCTCTTTAAATAGCTTTTCAGCATTTTACAATCAGAAACTGACATTCATGAAAAAGATGTATTTAAGACAAGACCATGTACTGATCTTAAAACCAAAGAGTTTACTGCTCTCTGGAGTAAGGTTTCTTTTACTAGTATTTCTTCCCACTTTAATTGAATTAAACAACAACAAAAAAGTAACCAAAATTATGAAGACCACCAGCACTGTGAAAAAAAGAAAATGTCTCCCAGGGTTTTCAGTTCTCTCCCCTCAGTGTTCTGGAGTCCAGATGTGGAAAGCCCAGTGGAGCTGAAAACATTTTTGGAGGGAGGAGAGAAAGTTTTGATGCTACTGCTGTAGCCTTATTTTATCCAAACCAGACAATTACCTTTCTTCATGAAGATTAAAAAATGAAACAACAACAAAACCAAACCCCACCTTTTATATATTATTACTAAACATTATTTTTAAGTGAACCTGCTGAAGAAAAACAAATGCTCTGCATCTTCTTAGCCCTTACAAGGCCTTCTTCTTAACTCAGAGTAGAGCATATAGTGTATTCATCTTCTTTGAAATCCTGTTTGTCAGGTGTGTAAGTACATTTTTAAAATACATATTTTTCCTGCTCACATATCGAGCAACCACATATTGATTTGCTGCAGCAATACCAGGTCACAGGCTACGGAGGAACGTTCCCATATCTTACGCAGCTCCACCTGGAATATGGTGTGCAGCTAAGTGATGACAAGGGTGGTCAGTGAGGGGATGATAAAAGTCTATAAATAGCTTAAGAGGGTGAACTCCAAAGAGGAAGAAGCATTGTTTTAAGGTGGTCTGAACAAGTTTGGTAGAAAGAAAAAGATGTCCTGACACCCAGAGCCAGGCATAAGCTGCTGAATAGGAGCTTGTTACACGTAGTACAAACGCCAGCAGTGAAGTCTGTCTGTGCTTAGCCTTGCGTACACCACAGGCGTATAATGAATTTACTATTCCAGAATAATTATTCCAGTAAATTTCCAAGTATAGTTAAGCCCTTCAACTGCTAAATTGGGCCCTAAGTTCAACAGTCCGCCAACAGGAGCCACGTGTTCAGGGCATTTAGAGCTACACTAGAGCAAGCCCTGGAAACACAGAAGAGGAAATAAACCTGCCCAGAGAGGACGGACACAAACCCTGACAGCCCTGTCATACCTCTGCTTCCTGTGGTTCTAGGAAAACACGCATGTGGGATTTGGGAAAGGTCTTTTTAATAAGGGTTAATTGGAGAAGTATGTCACACATGACTGAGTACCGTTTCAAATTACTGCTCACGCTGGCATAACTAAATCAGGCAAATGACAGAACACCAAAATAGGGAATAGTCAATCTTCTTCCCTTCTATTTAATCTTTATAGTTTCATTATTCTCAAAATGACCAAATATCAACCATTATAGATTTTATGGAATTCGTTGCTTCTTTCAAAATATTATCATGACCACATCATAATATTCCCCAGAGATCCAACAGTTCTGTAAAATCTATTTTCTGTTGTCGCTTGAATTATTAGTCTGGGCTTTGGAACTGCTGGATTCATTTGTCTGGCTTATGTGATGCAAAAGCTCAAGTTAGATGATCTTGATATAGCCCTTTCTGGGCTTAAAATAATCTAGAAAAGAGAAAATAACCACACTTTGGCCAGCCAGAAGGGAGTTAGTCCTGTAAAAATCATCCTACGGTCCGTAACGCTGCGTTACTCTAAAAGTCAAGTCCCTATCCCTGAGCCTGAAGAAAGTCACTTTAGTTTCTCTGTGCTGCCCAAGTTAACTGCAAGCATTTCCTGACACACAGAACGCAGGCAGAAAAAGGAAAAACGTCGACTTGAGAAAAGCACAGCTTCCAATCCCCACCCACCAGCTTCAGTCAAAGGGATGACTTCAGTCCCTTACTTAACTAATCCTGCCACTGTAAAATCCTACAGTCATTCTTCCACACATAAAGGGAAAACGGACTCACTAGGAGGACCTAGACTCTTTCAGCTTGAACTGTTAACCAATGGTGGAAATGCAAGAATGCTGAAGTTGTGCCTTCAGAGCCAATAGAGTGGATTTGTGTGTCCCACATGACTGTGTTTCCCCTGTCTTTCACATGGGCAGTATTTAGTTCAATTCAGAACTGCAGATAGTATAGCGTGCAGAGCAGCAATGGGATGTCTGAGCACAAGTGGCTGACTTCCAGGCGTCTTCAGGAAACACATTTGTACATTTCTCCTGAATTAAACTGGGATTCTGCACCCTTGACATCCTCCTACCCTCCTTGTCTCTGCAGAAGGAGACAGCGACCTGCACAGCACAACAAAACTGTGAGTACGCCGTCTATTTATTTTTCTTTTCACCCAGAAAAGCAAATCTCTCAAAATTGTCAAAATGCTATGTGCACTAAATCGATGGTTACTTTTTCTTATGAGATGAACAAGTATCTAAAGTGCTATTCAAATTCAGGAATATTTCCTGCGTGCTTCAATAAAAGAAAAAAAAAAGGGAAAAAAAAAGAGAGTTATCCTCCAGGGCAGTGCCTGCATGCACGCTGCATGCCACACCACTGCTTCCTGACATAGCCAGCGTGCTGCTTTGTTCATAAAGAAAAACAAAGACAAAAAGCCCTACACATGTATGTTGTTCACTTTTATTTGTACTCTGTGTCTAATCAGGCCTGATCTGTCCCCACGGGGAAAAAATAAAGGCAAACTTTAACTCCGCCAGCAAGGGCAGCCCAGACTTTCCAGACATCTGACAGTTATTATAATTAGCTATGAAAGACAGCGAAGACACTTTGGGGCAAATAGCTCTTACATTTGGAACAATGAAGTCGAGCAAGGTTCCCATCCCACCCCTTCCACGGGGGGAGGGGGAGAGGCGAGCCAACGGGGGGAGTGTTAGGAAAGGGTTATGGCTGGACTGAAAAAACACGACTAGTATAATATCTGGACTCACTCGGCACGAGGAGAGGCTTTTTGATAAGCAACTTTAACTACCTCTAGATTGCGGCTTGCATTCACTCAGATTCCTGGTGGGGTGGGAAAGGGTGTGGGGCTCTTCACAGCATAACGTCAGGAGGTCGGGGTGGAGGGGGCAGCGGGGACGAAGGGGGCAGAAAGAAGAGAATATCCATAGCAAGAGACATTGCAATTGCTTCCCAGAGCTTTGCTGGCCAGATCTCCTTAAGCCCAAGTTGCTTTCTGGGCAAGATTTATGAGAGTTCTCAAACAGAAGCAACAGACAAAGCAGAGCTTTTTTTTTTCCTTCGCCTTCTCCGGAAAAGAAATTGAACCCAAATGGATAACTATAATAAGAAGCACCGATTTGTATTTTTGTGCCTTTTTTCCCCCCCACATTTTTCTAAGACCTTTAATACGATCTTTCCCCCCTGCCTGCACGCTCCTTCCCACCCCCCCTCCCCTACCAAAAGTTAGATTCTAAGAACTACGATCAGAAGGGAAAAAGCAAAGACAATAGAAATCTGACTCTGTTCTGGCTGGGCTGGATCTCTAATAAAGCATGAAGTGAAAACAGTTTCTAAGTGAAAGATGAGCAGACTTCTTTTTAAAAAAAAAATTAAGTGCAATAAGGAGAAATTGTTGAAAGACTCCAGACGCTACTAATTATGGCTTAAATAAATCTTCCTGGACAGATGTTTGCTTGCTCCCACTGCGGGGAAAGGAACGTTAAAAGAAGCATTTTCTAAAGAAGGATTTGACATGAATTTTTTACATATGATTTTTTTTTTTTTTTGGTAAATACACCATTTTATTCTTTGTCTGCCCTCCTGTTATCTCCCCCTCCCCCAACCACCGCCCACTGTGAGCTGAGACACCTGAAGGCTAGACATAATGATCAACAGAGCGCTGCGCTCGCCTGTCTGGATTCCAGCCAGATTTTTTTTTCCCCTCCACAATCAAGGAGCCTGCACGCAATGCACAGCAAGCCCCTTGCTCTGCTATGTGCAGATCAGACAGAAGTCTGAACCGCGCTGCAGAAAGATTAAAGACAAACACAAGCCTTTCCTCCTTATGTCGGCCAGGCTCGGTTTCAACTTCATTGTGATTCGCAAAAAATACGAAATAAGAAACTTCGTAAACATATACGCACCTTATTGTACAAAACATGCGCGTACGTGCACACGCTTTCCAACACAGTGTAACTGGGGGCATCCACTCTTTCCCATTTTACAGCGGTTTCTACTCTAGCTTTACAGTCAATGCAGTATTTTATGTTAAGTTCACGCATCACTTGCATAATTGCCGTGGAGCTCTCAAATACCATGCAAAGATTTTGTATACGTATACAATATACTGCAAAAAGGCAAATAGCTAGTGTACAGAGACCTACATCTGAAAGGCAGGCAGACTGAAACACTTGAACATATTTGGGTTTAGAGAGATTAACGAGATCTCCCAGGCAGTTGTGTGGCAGTTTTAAACGAGGCAGGAGCGAAATGCTTTGCGCGTAGGTTGTCTTCAAACCAAAGAAGGGGAGTGTGGCAGGGGACTATTTTAGTTAGCTGGCCTTGCAACCCCCGGCCTTCCTCTTGCCACAGCCCAGAGAAATGCCGACTGGCCCAGTGTCATCGTGCCAGAAAGTTGGTCTTGGGAATGCAGTACTCCCCAAAATAGTTGCTCTCCCTTTGGTGTGGCTATGGGTGGGGTTAGCAGGGACATCCAGGGAAAAGGGAGATTCAAAGCATTGATTCTATTTCATTTTTAAATGTATGCCGTGCAGACCTATTTTCTAAAAGTTCTTTGGAATTGCATTGTCTTCTGGTACAAATTATGGTGTGATACACATGGTGATTAATTTTTGCTTTTCAGTATGGGCTTTGTGTGAAAAAGACTTAAAAGAAAATACATTTTTATACACACATGCACATACACGCACGTACACTGCTTTTAATTTACTCCCTGAAAAGGCTTAAACTATATTTTAGTCACACTAACAGGTATCTTAATAGAAAGATAGGATTTTTTTTTAGCTTTCTTCTTTATTATTGCTAATAAACACTACTAAAAAAGGAACCCAGCATAGGTATCCCATAAATTTAGTCTTAAAAAAACTTCCTTTCCAAATAGCAGCAGAGACATGCAAACAAAAGGTTGCATGTAGTGGCAACAATATCCACAGGCAAGGTAAAGATTCTAGAAAAGAGATTTCAGAGCAACGAAGAGAATTAATTGAGAGCTGTGGTCAAATTTGTATTCCTGTATTTTTTTTTTTAAACAAGGGATTTAACACTTTTCTGAAGGAATGTTTTACATACCTGATATGAAATATACAAGCTAACACAATGGTCATATATGAGAAGTATATACTTGCAAAATACATATATATGTATATACACAAGTTCACTAGTATTAAGTGCTAATTTCCTTTCTACTTTTCCTGGCCTATTATGCTTGAAAAATAAAATTTGTCATTTATGATTCACAAATGTATTTCAAAATAGTGCCTGCAGCTACATTTTGAAGTGCTGACTTTTATTTTCTCAAGTTAATGACAATAAGCAATCGTATTTTTATCCATTTCCCAAAGACTGAAATCCTACGCAAATCAATTCCTCTAAACTTCGGAACTGATTTACACACTACCTTGTATTAGAAGGGATATTTCAGCTGGCAATTTATGTATTGTTTGTCAATGCAAAAGTCATGACTAATCACATAGGAGTTAAGCATTAAACCTGAGCATATGAATACAGGGCCCTTGCCTCCATGTTTAGCTGAACACTCTCCCCTTCTCCCAGTAAGGTCTCTTGTGAATGCTGAGTGTTCAGCAGCTCTGACTAAAGTAGGTAGGAGATACAAATGCCCAGCATTTTTGCAAATGTGGCATTATCCTCCAGCTGCTGTTGTCCAGGCACCTGAGATGTGGAGCTACGTGTTCTAGCTTTTTACGCAAAGAGTTTATTTACCTAAATGTGAAAAAATCTGACCTGTGGTTTTTTTGCTGACTTCTTTAAACTTTTAAATAGTTGATGTTGAAACAAAGCAATCATGGAAGCTCATGCATATTTATGACTCCATTCCTTAAAAATGTCATGTCTATTACAGCTCATCTCTTAGCCTACAGCCTCCAATTGGTTGTGCAAACTCCATGGTGCTACTCGCACAAACTTGAAGTTCTAATTTCTTTTTTTAAACTCTCCTCTCCCCTCTTCCCTCCATGGTTCCTCTGTTGCATCTGCTTGTTTGAACCTTTCCTAGTTCAAGCAGAAGTGCAAGTTTTAGTCATAAGAATAAAGTGCTCAGGATTACTTCCAAAACTTTCAAAAGATTGGTTGTTTCACTTATACCTTTACACAGCAGAAGTAACCTGAGAGCCTACCAGAAACATGGCCAGTCTCAGTAAGGTAACAGGGTCAAATGAGCTCATGCATTACAGATAGGAAGAGAACTGCGCATTGTATTTTTACAGATAAAAAGCACAAAGTGTTTTAATGTAAACACATTTCTGTTTGATATTTTGGCAAACTGTTGCAAAGACCAAACTACGGCTGAGCCAAAATGACTTTCGGCATGGTACAGTTAGACCAGATGGCCACGTGTTCTTTTCTTATTTAGATGAGACTTTTCCTTTCAATAACATCTTTCTTCCTGACCTGCTTAAAAATTCCAGCGAATGAAATCAGCACAGGATTTTCAATTCTAATTGACCATGTGCAGAGGAAGGGCCAGTAGAGAAATCAGTAGGGCCATTGTAAGGCACACCGCATCAATCTCCCCTTTGTCCTGAATCTTTTCTAGCATGAACTAAAATAATTAAGAATATTTAATTTATATTATTTGTACAGCAGGAAATCTAGTTGCGTTCAGGCAAAAATCATTGCAAGTTCCTCTTTTACAAATGCGTGCAACAAGGAATACGCATGTCTATCACACACTAGACAAACAGGTACTCAGCATCATTTAATTGCCAAATATTTAAGAAAAATAAAACCCCTCAAGCAAAGAGTGAACAAAACAAAGGAAAGGTGTGAGTGAATTAAAGCATGAACTGCTTTGCCTTTTCTAATGAAGTCAGAAAATGTGAAAGATAAGGTACTTTTCAAATTAAAAAAAAAAAACCTCAGAAAAATATTATTTTCCACTGTTCAAAATGCTCACCCTTAAAACGTCTGTAATCTGCAATTGCTATTAATTTACCTACATAGATTTTGCACACACATACCCCACCCACGCTATGTGGGTTGGTGATCACGGTCTCACTTGTGTCTGTGTGATCTACATGCAAAGTACAGATTGTAAATACTGTATATATCACACACAAACATTATCTACAGAAATACGCACACAGATGACATCATTACAGTATTACCTACTATTTGATTTGGATTTAGTGAGATATCTGTGGAGTAATACAACAATATTTATTGAGATTTAGCAAGTAGAGTATGCAAAAGATGTACAAGGTCCTACTCATACGTTTACATAACCCATGGATAAGGTAAGTGGGTAAACTGAATCCTTTAGAAGAAAAGAGGGGGGAAAGGACCAATTGAAAGCAATACAGAGCAAGTTTGGTTGGGTTTATTTTTTTTGGGGGGGTGGATTTTTTTGGTGGTGGTGGTTTGGTTTTTTTTTTGGGGGGGGGGGGTGTTTCTTTGGTTTTTTTTTACACACAAGGAAAAAATTAGCAACAGATTTATTATTCCTGTACTATTTTGTACAAATTCCCTCTACTATTCACAGTTTAGTTTAACATTACACTTCAGTGGTTGATGGTTTCAGATTATCATTATAAGCTTAAATCAAGTAACAACCAAACAGCTCTGGAAAATAATTTCTGAAAAATAATTATGAAAATGGTTTCAATAATATATCCTTCTTTTCTTCAGTTGAATCAGATTTTCATTAAAACCCCAATCACTTTTTAAATGTAAGGTGAAAAACAATCCAGGAGAAAATGCAGTGGGCAGCATGGCCTTTGCTATATGTCAAGCATGCAGTCCAAGCAACACGTGCGTGAAGAAACATGCCTGAGAACATAAAACAAAGCACAGACTTTGGGACTGGCCAGGCAGACGTGGTAAAAGGTCTGGTTTCAGCTCTCCAGCAAGATGCTTTGTAGCCTTGGGCAAATCATTTAACTGCCTGGCTTCTCATCTATGTCATATTAGTAGAATTCAAGTTTTGAATTTGTGATTATTATTGCGAGGTTGGCATTGAGATACCACAGCAAAGGGTACTGGAGACACCTCAGATGCTTGAAAAGAATGTAAGATTCCAGACAGAACAATAGTCTTGTTGTTGTTGTTGTTGTTGTTAAATCAGGTAATTTTTGGTGTGGTATTTCTATAACTAGTCAAAATACAAAGCCTGTTTCTCAAGAGGCTCATGTAACTCTGTTCTAGCTTAATTTTCTTAAGTTTTTCATCTACTTGAACATTCACTTTTTATTTTTTGCTAACATGCAATGAAACATCAGAATATAGGATAAATGGAAGATACTACTCCAGCTGTAATGATGTTCTATATTCAACATGAAGTGCTGTCATACAGGGCCTAACACTAAAATGCTGACTCCTGTAGAGTAATGGCTTATTTAACAGACTGTCCCATGGTACCAGTGAGACCAACTGCAAGCTAAAATGCTGCACGACGTGACCAGGAGTACCAAACCTGAGCCCTAGACATTTACTACCTCCAGTATTTGTGCACCAAGGACCTGATCTTGTAATGGCGTTGAGCATATTCTTACTTCTAAAGCCTGAAGGCAATCTAGCTAACCTCTTCCATGCTAAAAGTTCAGCACACGCTTAAAACATCATGCTGAAATAGGTCTTTAATTTCTACAGAAGCCTTTGGCACAAGAAGTAAATACTTTTGCTGGGTTCTGCCCCCTTCGCTGGTGGTCATTGAATTGTGCTCTCAGTTTCACCTTTCTGTTTCTGTTGACGATTCTTTGATTCCCACCATTGAACAGACTGAGTTAGAAACTCTTGGGCAGCAACTCTAAAAATCACTGCACAGGAACAGAAATCAGTGGGCCTGAAAATGATGACGAGATTTCACAGAAGATTTTTTGAGGCTGCCATTTTGTGACTAACTGAAATGACGATGTCGCATACATGGAACTGAAAACTTTGTTTTCCCTCCATGAGCAAATATGAGTGATCTCCATGCAAAAGAAAATAAATAATTTTCTGCTGAATGTTTCTATTAATCAATATTCATGCACAGTATGAAAGAAATACTCAGACTTTCAGCTATCTTTTGTCAGTGCTGTTCAGGAGTTGTAAAAATTAATTCAGAAAAAGGCAATGTGGCAGATCTGCTGGTCATCTCGGTGGGTTTGCAGAAGGGTTGGGGTAGTGAGAAGCAGGCAAGAGGGAAAGATCCCGCGTGGAATTATGGCCTTGTGCAGTGCTCAGAACGAGGAGAGGAAGTCAGCAAAATGTACATGGTTACGTGCAATTGACGGGCTGTATTTCACCAGCCTATTTTTACTGTCAAGGCTCCAGGCTATATTAGGAGTCTATCCAGTCTCTTAAGCCATGGGATGTGGATAATGGGATCAGATAAAATGATTAAAATCAGTTTGGTCTCATGATTCCAGCTAGTAAGCTTAATAGATGCAAAACTGAAAGACTTAATTGTATGATAAAAGTACAAACACCTCTCTGTGTTTTACCTCTACATTTTTCCAGTTTAGAGAAATAATCAAAGGGGGGGGGGGTGTGTGTTTGTTTGATTAAAAAAAACCCAACAATGGCAAGCAATTATTTTCTTACAGCATCCCAATTGAAACTAGTTTCATCTATCCAAACAAATAAGCTCAGAAGAAGTTGTAAAGACAAATTTTATACTACATCCCATGAAATATTTTACATAAAGTCTCTGGTTAAGAAGCTTCAGAAAAAAAGGATGCGTTTGTTTGCAGAGTTTGATAACTGCCTTTTTTTAGAAATAAAAATCTGATAATTTCCCAGAAAGTCTTATCCATACACTGAGTTTGTGCTACTTTTTCAAGCATTATTTTTAGTTCATTTGAAACCACTTTTCTAAGAGAATAATTTGGAAAAAAAAAGGATTTAAAAAGAGGAGAAGTCTAGTGAATGACAACAGTGAAGAAAAGCAGTTCCCAAGGTTGATTAAAAGACATAGAAAGGGTTAAAATTTCAGATCTTTATGTAAGAATTAAAAATGAAAGGCGAGTTAAAAAGGGGGAGAAGGGGGGGAAGAGCTAAGCTGCTGGTGACTTGAGTGTATTTATGGATTACTATGTCCTGAAAAGAAGAAAACCAGAGTTGTAAGATGACACTGCAGGGGTTGTCTGGACTTTTCACCGAGTGTAAAGTCTGTTTAGTCAGTGTCTTAATGCCTACTGCTGACCTCTGCCCTCTTCACTCCTCCCTGCTCCAGGTGCAACATTTTTGCCAGTGCTTTAACATTATTGGAAAGTTTGTGCAGGTTTCACACGCTGCAAAGTGCACAGAGCCTTTTACACAACAACATCCATCACGCACACCCAATAGCAAGGCTTAGCACATTTTTTTTATCCCAAGTACACACAATGATTTGTTTTACACATTTTCCCTTATTAGCTATTACTGCGTTAAATTAATAGAAACAAAAGCTTCTTTGTAAGGGTATGCCATTTGCATAATTCTATACAACAAGATACAAGCTTAAGTTTAAACTCATGTCGCACACTCCCCAGCACTGTGAATTATAGCAGGAGTACGCAACGTATGCCGGCAACGCTATTGATCTCTCTTAAATTAATTCTCTTTGCTATGGAAATGGGAGACAAAAACAGAAGCCATTGCTACAAAACAGCCAAGGCACTTCAGCTGATTTTCCTCAGAAATAAATTGATTTCTTGTACAGTTATTAATTATATTGGGACTGATATAAGTTTTAAAGAAAAACACAACAATTTTACAGACTAATAGTAAAAAAAGCTAAACTACATAAGGTCTGTATAATTTCAATTTTGATTTACAAAAATAAGGAGTGTAGTAAAATGTATATTAAATATGAGATGCTATAAATTCTACAGTTGTTAGTGATGCAGATAATATAAAAGATGGCACACGCATATGTAATGTTTATTCATCTATGCCTTATATTTAGTAGGTGGTTGCTAAGATTTTTGAGGGCTTGCAATTTGACTTTGCTGGGGAGAAAGTGTAAGCTGGGTGCCAACATCTTCGAGGCTATTACATATTTCGTGTTGTTTCTGAAAAGCCTACCATGGGCATTCCCTGCCACCGTGGGCAAGGAACCCATTTTCCCCGTTCATATTATGCTGCAGGACTGACGGCTTCTTCAGATGTGGACCTGGCATTTAAGATCCATAAGTTTTCCACCTTATGATACCATCTACTAAAACGCACTCTGTAAAACTGCCGTATAAAGCTTACTGGAAATACAAGACTGTCCAGTACATGTTTCCTGCACTTTGTGAGCTATACCAGCTAACTATGCCTAAAAAAAATTTAGAAATTATGATTTAGACATTTAAAGGCTTTAAATAACTAACTGACTTCCCCCACATTCCTTCCTCTCTGAGCTATGCTGCGAAATGTTCATTAAGCTGAAGGAAAAGAGGAAAAGGATTGGTTTGAAAGAGGTGAATAGCAGCAGGTAGTCTTTATGGAGAACCTTACTAGTCAGAACTGTCTAGCCAAAATAACCCAGGGTAACACCTCTTCTGGGTATGGCATTAGTTCAAGGTGAGACTTGCATAAAAAGAAAGAGGTCTGATAAGGCTTTACATTTGGGGAACTTCTATGACAGAGATGTGTTTGGATCTGGACTAAACCATTTATTTTACTGGATTGTCTTTCAGATATGACAAGCAGCCTGCAGTATACTGTGTCTTTCTAAAAGAATATTTTGTGGTTTCCCTATGACATCTATATATAAGCTAATTTAGGCCATCTTCATTATCTAGATAGTTGTAAGGGGTTCAGTTTTGGAGGAGTTTCTTCTTTAAAACAAAACATGGATCTTGTTACTATACTAGTTTATTCTAGGAGTAGGCACAGGTCAAGGGATCAAAATATTCTGGGAAGTGTCCTGAAACAGTTTTCTTATGTTCTTTGATTTCATTTGTGACATTTGGACTACAAGAGAATCAAGCAAAAAAAATTAAAAGTTGTTTATTGCACGGCAGACTATTTCTAGAGCTGGGCAGCTTTATCTCAGCACAAAGAGTGCTCCTGTTCGCAGTGCAGCTGCTAACAACTCATCAACACTCCTTGTTTAAGAGTAGGGTACAATTAGAAGTCAAAACTTTAAAGCAACCTGAAATGTTATTATTGTAGTAAGCTACGCAACTGGATTTGATTTCTAGCCAGACTGTATCCCTTTGCTCCTGACACTGTTTACAAGACATATTTAGTGCAGGTGGTACTCTCCTTAATTTCACTGAAGGTCAAGTGTACTTGTCATAATTATATTTTTTGCACAGCTGAGAATTCAACTACTTCTGTAGAGTGAAAACAGACATTGTTTCTGTGAAGGAAACATATAGTACCAAAGAGTTGGACTTGAAATAAACAGAATGAAGTAATTGTTCACACTGTTTTCTCCTACTGTCTCATCAAGATCATCACTTCTGAGGTTGCTGCGTATCAGTGGAAGCAGCCATTTGGGTACTTACACTTACAGAACTTCAGAATCCTGTGTCTGGAAAAAGTGGTTTCATTTGTCTTGCTTTAGGTGGCTACTATGAATCTTTTTCAGGACTGCAATCTGAGATGAAGTTCTGGTAATGTTTGTAAATGACTGATTTTACACTGATTTGCAAGTATAAAATGGAATAAAACTGAAATTAGTCAAGTTTCTAATTTAAGTAGAGAAAAAAATAGATAACCAAAATCATAAATTCTTTAGTCTTCTACTATTTTGGAACATCAAAATCATGTTTTTCAGAGAAAACTCATGTAAAGCTTATTCTCTGTAAATTCTAAACTGATTTGTTACAATTGTTATACACCATACCAAATCTGCAGAAAAAAGTAGCATGGTAGAAGTAGGACACTATTCTGGTGTCTTGATTCATTTACCTTTGTGAATTATCAGTCCCTTCTGCATGCAATAAGTGCATCTAAAGTACAGGAAATTGTCCATTGAGCCCGCTTTTTCTGTGAATACATATTTCCCTCATCCTCTAACTTACAATCATTCCTAATGCCTTCACTAGACATTTTACCTGAAGAAAGGGAATTAAAGCAAACCATCTTTGAATTGTGCTTGGTTTTAAAGTTCTTTTCCACATTAGCTGAAACAAGCCATAACAAAAAAATAGGTGTCTCCTCCTGTAGTTCTTACATAATACTTCAGTCTTGCATAACACTTTAAAAAGTTTTCTTCCAGTAAACGGCTCTTAATATATCATAGACATGGAAGAGAAGAAATCCTTCCTTCCAGATCCTCTGCACCATCAGGATCAGAGCTCAAGTGCGCTCCAGAGCATCAGTTCACAAAATTCTAAAACTGGAGACAGATTCCCTTTGTGAAATCCATTCGCTGGTGAGCTCCTTCTTACCCATCTCTTCTATCTCCATCCAACCCGCTTCTTTAAAGCACTCTGCCCTGAATCGCTGTATTCTTCTGCAAAGAGTGTGTAAGATGTAAAGATGTAAATATTGGAACTGGTTGCCATAAATGTGAAAAGTTACTCTAGATAGGATGAAATTTGTTTTACTTTACTTAAAAGCAGAAATGCAAGTGAAATAGTGCCTTTTTGTGGGGCAGTTCATTTTCAAAGATACATAAATATTTTTATTAAATTGACACAAGAAAGATTAGGACTTCAAATCTACATTTTCATTATTAGTGGAAACCTCAAATAAATAACCAGCTTGCAGTCTGATTAGTCTCTCTTTCATAAGTTTCCTACTTGCAAAATTAGGGACAAGTTTCCTCAAGATGCAAAATAGTACAGTAAAGCAAGCACTGTCTCATGAAATTTCAGTAAGTCAAAATATGGGACATCGTTATTTCAATCTGAGGGATTCATCTGACATTTTGTTTCTAAATCCAAGCTTCCTCTTTCCTCACCCCATTGGTGACTCATGTACTTTATTTTTTAGTTTTATTTGTTTCTTAAGTTTTACTGTTTTATTTTATGGTTAAATCCACATTTCAATTCTACAAAACACATCATTAAAAAAAAAAAGAGGAAAAAAGATCCCTCTAACCAATATCCTCTGCCAGTTTTGTATGTATATTCAGGGAATAAAATTTACGTAACGTCATTTAGAGAGTTATTCTATCAGTACCAGTATTCTAGATGAATTTTTCAGGCTCAGTAGCAACATTTGGGTAACTTAATTAAGATGTTTTCCATGGGGAAAAAAAAAAATCTATTGGTCAAGTTAATGAAGGAAGTGAAACCTGAGTTACTTAAAAAGCTGATAAAATTCATATCCTTTTCAAAGAGGAATTGAGAAGCTTTTTGCTGAAAGACTGGCTTGAACTTGTACAATACCAAAATTCCTGACCTTTAAGAAAGAAATAGGTCAAAGAAAAGAGGGACTAACACTGAACGGACATCGAGTTCATTATTATATTTGTTGGTTGCCTGAGTTGGTTCCCCAAGGCAGATGGCAACACACCTGTACCCATGCAGGTCGTTTTGGAGCAGCTAGCACGGGGATGACATTTAGCATCATCCCAGCAGGCTTCAGTGGGTTGGGACTCCATCACGTGTTTCCAACACACCCCTAGTGGAAGGAGACTGGTGCCTTGCATACACAGATTATGAGAACATCAAGGCCATTGAAATCACCAGAGGGACTTGGCTGGATTCACAAACTTTTTATTGTATTAAGACCTAGCTCTCCACTCTGTTCTCCTCCAATGCCTCTCTGCTGGGTAACGCACTATGTGGTGCCTATGTCCTGTCCTTTTCTTCCCTTCTTTGGGATTTATACAGAACAGACAGCAATGATTTCCTGCTGGATGCCCTCAGGATTCACTGTGTGTTTTGGACATTGCAAAGGGAGAGCAGACAGTCAAGAAAATTTGAGACTTTTACGGGAGAGGGGGTTGTGGCCTTTGGCTACAAGATCTTAATGAGCTTCCTGCTCTTTTTTCCTGAGCTCTCTACAACAGGAGGTGGCAAGCATAACGAAGACTAGAATTGTGCATCCCTTCCTTGCCAAAGATTTGTCATCCAGTATTTTTAAATTTAGAAACTTAGCTTGGCTGGCATTTCTTCTACTGCACAAATGTAAAACAAGTGAGGTTAACATAGCATGAAAGAGAAATGTGGGGGAGACCTACTTCTCAATTGTTCTGTTTGAAAACTTATACTTTATTTCATGACAAGCAATAAGATTCACTAAAAAAGGCATTCTGCATTGAAAGATATTGGGCATTCTTCATTATATGAGACTATTTCTGAATGAAGACCTTCTGTATTGTTTTCCATTTCCTTAAGAAGGCCTCAGACCGTACCAGCTGTCTAAACATATTTACAGTCTCTCCACACTGCTGCAAGCCCACTGTAGTGGAATTTTTGTAAGGGTCAGAGGTAGCATAACTGAAGAGTTTTTGTTTTGATTTGGTTTTTAAGACACAAGAAGATAGCCATGCATTTTCTGCAAACATAGCTACGCATATATAGCTGGCTCATTACAGAATATTTGTTAATCTAATTTGGAGGTACAACCCGAGTGACTGCTAACCATTTGGCAAACTTTTTTTTTTTTAAATTTAGTGCTACATTCTGCAGCTTGCTTTTGACTTACCTACGTGGTTCTCTACTGCCCTCTTTTTCCTTTTTTTTTTAAGATAGTAGTTGAGCCACAAAAGCAAACCCTGTATATCCCAGTGCACTTGCCAAGTTAATTTTACTTTTACTTAACTCATTTTAGTTGGGGAAAAAAAATAAACGTTTTGGATCAGATGATACCTCCACATCTGAAGCCAGGAGCTAAGATGAGATCAGATCACACTTACCTAAAAGCAGATAAGCAATTACTGAATAACCAATAGAGCATATTTATCACTCGAATCAATTGCTCAAAATTTGTCAGTTAATATCTTTTCTGAAATTGCTATTTGGAGGATGCCTCCCCCATCCTCCAGGAAAGACATCTGGCTAGCACTGAATGGTGTTTAGTGTTTGAACATCCCATCTGGTTTCATCATGTTAACACATGATTCCAAGTCATTCAAGAAGTATGAACAATGGATATTGTATTCCATATAGTGCCATGTGGATTTAATCTTTAAAAGATGGTGGCACTGTAGAACTCAACCTTTTAGTTAAAAGTCAAAACATTTCACGTACTGAAAACTTATTTCCCATAGCCTCAGAATAGTCTCACATTTTATCCTACTCTAAGAATAACAAGCAGACAATGTCTCCCTCATACAGTGCCATTCCCATTCTTACCTACCATAACACCTATCTTGATAAATCAAGAACATATTTCCTGAATACGGCAGTGAAAAGCAACATTAAGACAGACTTTTTCACGAGAAAACTCATTATTTTCATCCTCAAATTACTTCCAGATTGCTTAAAAACAAACGCAGAAGTTTGCTATGAGGCAAATGGAAGTTGGGCACCTTTGCCTTCCAGAGCTGGTAACTCTACCTTTCACTGAGATTAACAAAATCTACAAAGTCTCTCTTCAAAACAAACGGTGAGTAAGTGTTTTCTTCAACAGACTAGCACTAATCTGTCTCAGTGATGCTGAAAGAACGTTTCATTTCTCTCTCTCCTCTTGAATAAAAATCCAAATTTCAGTTAATAACATTTCTTATTCAAATACTTCTTTTACATTTATTTCTTCATAAGGATGATTGACCCATTGTCCTTTAACACTGATCTTAACAGGTATTTTCTGTATTTATTAAAGGATCCCTAGTAGGAGCAAACATTTAATAAGTGGCTTGTTATGAAAAGCTAATAGAACTGATTTCTGACTGAAAGAGAATCATAGAAACTTCACATGTAAGCAGGTACTTAAGTATTTGCTAGCTGTCCTTTAAGCTACCTAATAAAATTAGATTGCTTCATTTGAGCACTTGGGAAAGTGAATGGATTTTACCTGCTAGGGCAAGAAAATGGGGAAATAAACACAGAGATTTGGGAGAGAAATGTCTTTTTAGTGGAATGAAGCAGGGCAAACATGCTTTAAAATTTAGACAACATGTGTGATCATGTCATTTTTAAATCAGATTGCTGAATCTCAACTCACATTTTATTTTTGGAGTTAAGATTCTAAAAGATTTGATTTTTCATCAGAAATCCCTGGAACTGAACCAGGAAGAGGGACTGGTTTATCCTCAAAATTATGAAGCCAGAATCAGAGCTGTGTAACAAGACATTATAGATCTGGCTGATGAGAAAAGACAAAGAGAATTCTGTGGAGGCTGATAAAGGAGATTAAATTACACCATCCAACTTTTTCTGAACTCTGTTGAAATGTATCCTTTCTTTAGTGTCACCATAATTACCAGCCAGCTCACAGAAGTAAGTTAGATAAAAGTGGGCAAGAAAACCAAAGTGGATCACATGACATCAGGATTTTCACACCAACAGCTAAATCAAAAGTATCTAAGAGGCTACTGATGATGCTTAAAAGATCACTTTGCATTGTCTGGAAAATTTGTTTACCTGCTGTATTGTTTCAGTTAACAAAACCTATCTAGAGGATCAGGACTATTGTATTTGGAAACAGAAGGGGCAAAGAAGGAAGAAACATGCTCCGGTTTACTTTATGGAAGCAAATATTTTCCTTGTGGGATGAACTGGATAAGTTCACAACAAAGCTGGGTTGAAGATTAGCTGTATCAGTTGGAGATTTTATTTAAACCTATGGAGATCATATAGACCGTTAAACCAGTGGATTATAAGGATGCAGCTGTGTTACCTCTAGCTGATTACAGCAGGGAAGCTACTGAACTCCCTAATTCATGATAAGAACTATAAAATGCAACATTGGAATAGACATTATCAAACTTTGCTGTTTTTAATATAGTGTCCCACTGTTCCTGTCATCTTTAATGATTAAATCATTAATATATCAGTGACTGTGTTCATTGATGACCACCTTGGTTTTACAGAACTAAAAGAATCATTCATTTCATTTGGCAATACTTCTATCAACTCTTTTCAAGTAATTCTGGTTGAGTACTCATTCAGCACAGATTTATGCAAGCTATAGCAGACAGCCTGTGTCAGAAAGTCTTCAGAGGCTGTTCATCTAATTCAAGTACTCTGTCTAGAAAGGCATTGCTTTCGAGTACTCAAAACCTATTCATTCAGTTCCTTATGCTGGCAGGCACAGAGTCTCCAAAATACACAATACTTTTCTGTCTGTAATTATTAACATAGAAAATGTTAGGTACCTTCCTCCATCATCTGTAACACCTGAATTACTACAAGCATTTGTCATGCACTAAACAGGAGAAGGGACACTGAAAAAAGGAATTTCAGGAAACTGAAGTCCTAAACTGAGTCTGCCTGAAAGCACTTTTAAAAGATTTTAGATTTCTGTGGCCTTGAGACATGAAAAGCATGTAAGATTCTTGCTTTAAAAGAACTAAAAAAATCCTGTCTTCTAGAATTTAGGCAGTTGGTTAAATCTTGTTGGTTCCATACAAACATTTTGTGCAACTTGACTTTTTATAGTGGAAATGTTTGACTTCTCAGACAAGATGTAGGGTTACAGTTGATTCTACTCATGATCAGTTTCACTTAGGATGTAGCAAGAGAAATTCAAAGATGTAGCAAGAGTTTCCAAAGGAGACAGAATTCATTCAAATGCTTTACTGCAAGTTAGACCCTGCTGGCCAAGCTAAACAGCACAAACTTGGTGCGAAATGATCCTCAAGAAGATTAGGAATACGTCCATTTAAGAGGGCAGTAATACAGTGCCTGATAGAACTGTTGTTACTACATCAGTTGTTCTCTGATTTGCGAGAAAGTGTGGGATATTAATGGTAATTTTTTAGTTCTTGAATGGAGTAAGGAGTATTTATTTTCTAGAACATTGTATTCTATCATCTTGCTCCTACCTATGATGTTTAACTTCATAAAAAATAGAATGCCTTCACAATTCTATTCTGCATTAGGGGGAAGGAGTATCTCAGCTGTTTGGTTTAAGTTTCAGCATTAAGAGTAAAATAAGTGGCTTTACTGGATGTATCTACTCTTACTGGATATCTACATAGAGCTACCACCATTAACTGAAACTAATGGGTGGTCCTAATATAAAGCCTTGCAAGGGCAGTCTGAGTTCTAATTTGGACTTTGATTATTTGTAACTCATGGCTAGCCTTATGGAGGCTCTAAGTGCATTATGATCCAAATAACTAAATTCAAACTTAAATCTCTTCTCCCTTCATTAATGCAACGAAGATTTGTGCACTGCAGACCTTTGAAATCTCAGCCTCTCCCTCTTGCTAATACAATCTTGTTTTCCACATATAAATGGCAAGCTGCCAATTAGGGAAGTACATGTGCTGCAGTGCAAAGGAAAATAAGTAGATATGTCTGTATGTATTAACTACAAGTCAGAGTATTGTCTAATGCAGCTGGAGTGAAAAACACTCCAAAAAAGCTAATTACAACTCCAGTCTTTATTATTATAAGCGAAAGCTTTTGTGAGCTAGAGTTACATTCCTCATCACATCTTACTTCTTGTTTTTAAGTCTTAGGTTTTTTTTTCTTCTTCCACTGACTCAAACTCCTGAAAATAAAATTGTGTCAAAGCTATTAAAACAAACCCAAAAAGTTATAACAAGGCAATTTATCATACTGTAGAACAAAGAACAAAATTCTCTTCATTCATTCCATTACCTCTATGGGTGAGCCTTTTAGTTGCTTTTAGCCATATGTAGAATACAATTCCAACAGACACTGGGATTTCATTAAAATATCTAACAAACAAAACCTATTAGTATTAACTGAAACATTTTTATAAAGCTTCCTTTTCCCCTTCTTCTGGAAGGAAAGAACAAGTTACTGGTGAAGCCAGCAGGAGACCCAGGTTCATCTGGGCTCCTGTTCCAGATTCAGAATGATGTAATATGAGAAACTCCTCTTCACTTATTCCCCGACTGCCAGGCTGTGGGAAGATATATGAAGATTATTTCCTTTTATTCATTCTACTGTAAAACAAAGCAAATTGAGACTATTTTGGACACTGCTATACAGTAACAAAGAAATCTAGGCAATTCTGTATGGTATATCAGACACACAGTTGTATATCACACTCAAAACCTGGCAGTAGTAATCTAGATCAGGATACTGTTGAAAACACATGAAGTTAACAAAACTAAAAAACCCCATATGTTCTCTCTCTATCTGTATTTTCTCTCCAGGTATGGTAAGTATCTTGACCATCTATAAGGTCACCATATTTGTGGAGCCTGCTAAAATAAAAATATAACCATAATTATATTTTATTCATCCTCCTCTCTAGTTAAGAATGAGAGACTTAACATAACTAAATTTTATGGGCTCTGTAATCTCCACATGACTGTGCTGCATTCTCTCCTCATGAAATGCTTGGCATCTTCTTGTGCCACACTACTCAGCATAAGCTGCTTTTCTGTAATTCATAGGCCACTTCTGTACAGGACCATTGCCATTTTTCATTTGCAAAAGCAACTATATGAAGTGATAGAACTTCTAGAAATGGAGAAAATGTGTCCTACTTTTAACAGAAAGTGGCATTTCATCTTATAGCCTTGCCAGTGCACTTGTTAATAATGTGATGTGATGTGTCATGTAGGTTGAAGTGAATTTGTTTGCCTCAAGGATCAAGTGCCACTTCTCACCAAAAACATAAGAAGATTTCACTTTATGTTTGACTCCTAATTCACAAGTAGTGCAGTCTTTGAATATCAGCTTTTCTGTCAAGCTGGAAGATGGTGGTTTGTGAAGTTAGACTTCATGTGGGGTTGTACCCTTTTTAAAGAAAGTTCCTTCGGAAAACATTTCTAAGGATTAAAAGGGAATTTATAGTAAAAACCAGACACATTGACTCCAAAATAGCTGTTTCCCATTCAGCAGCAAATTGGCTATTTTAGACAGATCTCTTAATTCTTCCTAAATTTCACTGAAATTTAATGTAGAACAGAACTAGTTTTGAAGTCAAAGTTTTGTGGGCTGGAAAAAGTCGGTTTTCTTCTTACCTGTGGTCATGAAATATTTATCAGTTTGCCAGTTAAAAAAAATAGCAATGAATGGTATACAGTGATTCATTTCTATATGTGAAGGACTTCATATAAATTATCAATCTAGTATTCAGGGGTCACATGTATTCAAAATATTGAATCATGTTACTTTATCTCAGCCTCATACAAGCATAACAACAATGTGGCCTCCCACTAAGTTATTTGTTGTTTAACGTAGTGGGCCAGAAGTACTACGGAGTTGCTTGGCATAATTAACAACCCAAGATAGAACTAAATGCACAATTTGTGGGAACTTTGGCAAGAAATCCTATGTGCAACAGTACCTACTGCATAATATCTAGTAAAAAGCTTTTAGTTCATTTTGGACAAGTGCAACTACTTATGCGAACTTTTCAAATTAAATGTCTAGTAAAACCATCTAATAAAACATAAAAATGCCCTAACCAGTCCTCCAGATAAACTGGTTAATTTTAATAATAGAGCTATCACATCCCAGATCCAAATCCACTTCTTAGGTATTTTAAAAGAGAATTGCAATTGTTAAGAGGTATGCAAATTTATTCAGGGGAGGGGAAGGATGACTTTTGGACTTTGATTAGAGTGTAATTTTGGGGGGAAGGGGAAAAGGAATGAGAGAGTCAGCTCTGTATTTAAAATAATTCTTTTGCTGCCAGATGATTCTGTTGTCACAAAATAGCCAATACCTGGAACAAACCAGACAAGATAAAGGTCTTCTCAGCCTCTGCTTATGACCGGAGCTAAGCAAATGCGTAGTTGACAAAAGGCACTTAATAACCTTTTCCCAGGTCTTTGAACCCTTCATCACAGAATTATAGATAACAAGGCTTAAGAGATGCTCCTCTTGTTGAAAAGCATCTTCAACAATTATCAAAATTATGACAGGCTGCCATTTTCCGAGTCATGGAACTGTGCTGTTTGGATGTCAGGCATTGCAGGGGACTTCTCACGAAGAAAACCCCCAGGTTTCACAGGAACTCAGCAGAATAGCCTAGCTGTTACCACAGCCTGCACCTTCCGTTTTAAATCTTTGTAAGCGGGCTAGGTATACACTTGGAAAATAAAAAAAATGGGGAATGCTTGAGAGTATCTGTAAAGATTGATCTGTTTGAGGAGTGGAATGAAGAAAAAAGTTCTAGTAAGTATAATACCTGTATGTATTTTGAGCTATCTTAATATTTAAGACAAATCCCTTAAAAGAAATTTCTCACTGCGAATTACGTACTGGACTTGCTTTCGCTGGTTTTTAACACTACAAAGTTGCCTCAGAAGATAAAAAAATGCTGGTTGTTTATTAGAGTAACATAAAAAAAGAATATTGTCCAACAAAATACATAGTTATTTCTTTACAAAGATAAACCCCCATAAATTAGAAAGGTTTCTATGATTAAAAGAGAGCTACGCAAATATTTAACAAATATATATCTTCTTCTATCAAGTACAAGCCAAGCATATGGCACTGTGCTTGGGAATAAAAGGTGGAGATTGACTAAAATTTCTTCTGGGCTCAAATTTGATTTGATGGGAGTCTCATCAAGGTTAGACATCTCCAGATTAAAAAAAAAAAAAAAAAAAAATCAGTAAAACTTGAATACACTTCTTTTTATATACTTCAAATCATTCTGGTAATTTAGGTTGTTGATTTTTTTATGACATGGATTTTTATAGCAGGTTCTCTATGCATTTTAAGGCAGAAGGATCAGTATTACAATTTTAAAGAAATAATCAAAATAATCACAAAAAAGATATATAATTACACATTTAAGAGGAAAAATGCTATTACAGCCAATCAAATAAAGTAACAAAAGGAACACAGAACAGGTCTCAGTTCACTAAGAACTACTTGTGTTTGCAGAGAGAAATTTTGTCTAGAAGTGTGCAAAACACACAGAGTCATAGCACTCTTCTGCAATGTCAGAACTCGGTGTCATGAGGTACAATGTTTTTTCTGGGTGCAGAATTATTTGAAACTTTTTTCCTAGTTTTTTCCTAGTTAAAAGAATTAAAGTGAACTGTTAAAACCTCTTCAATGAACCGTCACTACAGCAGGCTGTAGTATCTGCAGCGGCAGTAACATTTGCCAGGGCGTGCGCTGTTCTGCCACCATTATCAGAGCGACTTGTGATGGAGGAACAGAACCAAAGGCCAAATTCTTTCAACCAACCAAGACTCAGTGTACAACAATATATGCCCCCATAGGTTTTTGTTCCCCTCCCAACTATGACCTTATTGCAGGTGAAGAGCAGATTTAAATTCTGGAAGTGAAACAAGATGGAGAAGAAACACTGAAAAGTATTTCATGTCCTAACTTGAAGGCATGGAGCATTTACATGGTAATGTCTATATATGCTAATTTAATTAGTAAAATGAAGGTATTATATACCATACTACTCAAAAGCAAGACTTGCTGCATGCACCAAAATATTATTCGTCATACAGTGAAGAAATTTATTTACTAAAAATTTCTTGTTGAATAATATGATTTATGTACTCATGAAACAAGTTTGTCATATCAGTCCTGCTTACTATACTAACTTTACTCCAGGAAAAAACTATTGTACAGAGCTTGGGGAGCGGGCGGGGGGAAAGTAGTGTAATGTCTGTGTTTTTCTTATTTAAGAGAACTCCCTTCCCATATCATAAATGAAGGCTTCCACTACACCTATTTCAAGCATACAAGCTAATAAAAGATGAGAACTTTCAAAAAAAAAAAAAAAAAAAAAAAGAAAAAGTGCTGGCTACTTACAAAAAAGAATAGAACTTGCTGTTCATGAGAATGGAAAATCATCCCCATTCAGGAAAAAAAGCACTGGAAGTGGAAAGTATCCTTGACCTTTATTCTGTCTCCTTAGATGCTTTACTATAAAAACAAAAAAATCCACTTATTTAACTGGTCACATTTTATTTAGGTTACCTGGAAAGAAGCAGCCCAAGGTAGTTGTAAAAACCTTTATGAGAACATTTAAGCAAACAGACAAAAACCCAGTTTTATCATCACATATTCCCATCTCCTGGCTTTTCAAAAAAATACATGTAGTTGTGTTTAAAGGGGTAAGAACATCATACTCATTGATTTGATGAGTTTGAGCTTAAGCTAGGCCATCAAGAAATAATAATAGCAGCAGGTATTCCCTTAGTTCTCTGCTGCCAAAAAAGAGATGCAACTCCTTACTACATGTTATTTCTTCCTCCTCTGATTGACAGTGGTGCATGTAAGTTTGAGTCTCTGATGGTTGTAACAAGTATCGCAGGAAATTTCACTTTTGTTTTTAAATTATTGTTGTACGTAAAGCAAAAGTCTTTCCCTCCAGAATCAGCATTTGGAGTATTGGCATTTCTCTCTTTTTTTTGACGCTACTACTGACTGTCACGGTAGAGAGTGCACAGTGAGGACTCTCAGGGCATTGCCCCTCCTTCTCAACCCCTTCTAGGTTGTATGACAAAGACTCCAGAGAGCCAGGAGCCTTCTCCACTCTATAGCATCAGCCAACTATTTCTGCTGAAATAAATGCAGTCTGCCACTTTACAGAAAACAATAATTTTTAAAAATCTTTTAATGCTAGCAGGTATATTCTATTCCATATTTTACAAACAAGAAACCAAAAGTTTAAAGCATTTTTTGTTTAATTGAATCTCTAAAGTGGACACCTTTGAAAAATTAAATGCCTGAACTCATATAGCCTATTGGCAATCCGTAGTTTTTATTACCTGCTGGTAGCCTGGAACATTTTTTCTTTTGCATTGCTTACGGGCAGCCTAGAGAGCTCCTGCACACAGTAGGGTGAACTTTCCAAGAGCTGGCCAATATTAGTCATGGTAAAAGTAACATTTCAGGTAAATTCTTTAAGTCATAATCCATCTGCATGCATCTACTTTCACACACTCACAGTAATTTAAAGTATTTTCACCTATACAAGCATTATTTCATTTAAAAGGAAGATGAATGGGAATACCTTCTTTAAATTGTGTGCCAAAATTAGGTTCTTACTTAAAAGAAATAAGCAGAGCTTCCCAACTTCTGTGAATTAAAGGGATTTGCAAAACAGTTCCTACCCTAATGTGAAGCACTATAAAAATAAACCATTAGAACACTTAAATAATAGTCTGGAATGTAATTAGAAATGTTAATATTTCAAGTTGAATGCAAATGCATTTCCTTCACTTTTCTTCTAGTTAGGTTTCTTACAAGGAGCCTACCGCTGAATCAGAAATAAGCTTCTCTGTACCCTTGAGTGAATTAGACAATCAAAAATATTAAAAAATGCTGGAGAAGGAATGCATCAGGTCTGATCACAAACACAGATGAAAAATATGCTCAAAGTAATTAAAAATCCTAGAGGACAAAAAGAAATATTGTGTTAAAAGTTGCGGTATAATCAGGGTACCTACAATTACTTTGAACCTTGCGACTTTAACAGAGTGGGCTTTGCATAATACCCTATAAAAACCAGCCTTCATCCTTTTGGAAAAAGGCACAAGATGATACCTCCAATACCACATAAAATAAACAGGAAATCTCGATAATATCCTGGAAACGGCTAGTTATCAAGAGAGTTTCACTTGGAAACTATGTACCTATGAGGTTTAAGATAACAGAATTCTGCTACCAATACCCAGTCCTGTTAGGACTGTAGTTTTTCATATTAGCATCTTTTAGATTAAACTGGGTCTATATCCTGGGTCTATATCAGGAACCTTATTTTACACTATTCTACTATTTACTATACTTGTTAATCTCTCTGAAATATGTATTTAATCAATCTACACGTACCAGTGCACACAACACCAGCAACGTATAATCTGACAATTCAAAGAATTCAAACTGTTCACTGATGGATCACCTTTCTTTCTAAAAGAAGCACCCTAAACATGAAAATTTCCTCCTTAGTTATGTAAAACACACATCAAAAGCTGAATACAAAGATTAAGCTTGATATGAAAATTCTCTCTGGGATATGCAATCAAAGATACTAAAATTGTTTACTAAAAAGGCTTGTATATTGTTTTCTTTTTAATTAGAGAAATTTCTAACCCTAGATCTATTATGTGCAGCATATAAACACCTGATTTACAAAGGTCCCAAATAAATGAAAAATTCACACAATTTTCTTCAAAGCTTTGCTGTGTAATGTAACTTTTTTTGTGGTAAAGGAAATGCACCTTGTCCACAATATACTTCCCTCAGGAACTGACTAGTTATTACAGTTCTGAGCAAGGGGGGGGAAAACTTGACATAATACCTTATAGTTACCCTGAAAGCACACCTTCAACAGTTGTCTTTTCGACTTTTCCTATTACAATAGTAATTTGAAGTGACATCTGAGATATTTATTTGCAGTAAGAACCCAAGCACTTGTGTCATTTAGCACCATATTCCATAAGCTGTCTCATTTAAAAGCTGTAAGTCTAGCTGGATACTGGTGTGTATGATTCAAGGTGACAGAACGCAGTACTTACCAGGGGAGGGAAATGCATTTAGAAAATAACAGAAGTCCAATTATGAACTATGGAAATATAGAAACTCACTGAGTTGAACAGAGAAAGCCTATGCTTGAAGTCAGGTACATGTGCTCAAATCTCTCATTTAATCAGTCAACAATTAAAGAATATCTTCCAGTAGAAGTTTTAACCTGACAAGGTATTGTAAATCCTGTGTCTTCTCTTTGGATACAGTCTGTTGTTTTCATAGTATTAGCTACAATCAGTGGGCAAAAATAAACAAAGTTATGGGATACAATGTTGGGATATCTTCTTTGAATTTACTGAATTCCTTCCAAAATGCCTTATGGACGGACTATTTAGTATTCATCACCATGCTCCTGTACAGCAACGGCTGTTAATCTTCTAAAACGTACAGAAAAGGAAAAACATTAGCTCTACAAACAGGCTTATTTTGGCCTATCTTGTCATTTTTAGTAGATGAGCTGTTGGGCTTTCTACAGGAAAAAAAATTAATTCTAGTAGTTAACTGTAAATTAAATAGCTAAAGTAGGAATTTACTGTCTAGTGTATCTAACAATCACTGAAACAAATTTACTTTTCTTCTCTTTTCAAGGTCAGCACTCAGATGACATACTGTCTGTATTACACAGTTGTATCATATAGTCGACATGCCAGACGATGAACCCATAATTCAACAAGCTCAGACTTAAGGTCCAGCACAAACACGGAGTTAAATGTGCTCTCCAGTGCTTCTGAATATGGCATTCAGTCATTGCTGCTCCCTAGGAAAGCAACTGCCCCCCCAACCACACACAGAGAAACCTCCTCCTTTTCCTCCCCCTTCAACCTCCCCCCAGTGTAACCCAAAAACCAAAGAGAGTCATAAGTATGGCAGGCAAGGGCAAGACTGAATTTTTGTCCCTGCAACGTGCAGTTACTGAAATGACCTTAACAGCTCAGTGAGATAAATCGCGCTGCTCCGGTCTTACTCTGGTACAGAAGAGATGAGGATCTAACTCCCCTTTTGTTGTTTAACTGATTTTAATGGGAGGAATTGGGGAGGGGGAGAGAAGGGTTTCCGACTACTTTCTGCAAAGGTATCTTTGAAGGGAAAATACAATCTTCAAAAAGGAAGAAAACTAAAAGCTTTTCCTCAAGTTTCCTTTCATTTCTTATCTTCCTAAAATACATATATACAGTTTGTTCCAGGAAATGTCTGAAATGCCTTCTGGTAGCTTTTAAATAAACATGAAAATCTCCTTTTGAGTTCAAAGAGTTTCAAATAATGACGGGGGAAGAGTTCTTGGACTATAACACAGATGTAAACAAAGGTCAGGAATCACTCTCAATAATTAAAATGCATTATCATTACTTTTGGACTTTTAGTCTGCTATCACATAACTGAATTAGACTTGAGCAAAGCTCTAATGCGCTTCCACAGCAATCTTTTCCTGTACACTAAAACCAACAGACCTCAGCTACATTTCTCAGCTAGGAGCTAATGTTTCTGGGTACATGGTACTGTTGCAGTTTCATTTGTCAGTAAAGCCTTATTTACTTGCTTCCTGTTATTAATTATGGGAAACAAGATCTCTTCAAACTGTAGGAGAGGCTCTTTTAAATCCTGTCTAGACTTTGCAAGACAAAATATTGATGAGCCCTTTAATGTTTTTGCAGAGACACAAACTGAGTGAAAAAAAAACGTTACCTCAAACAGCTTAAGACTCCTTATCACACAATCACCAAAAAAAAATCCTTTAAATCACTCGGGCTCACATCCTTATTGTTAGTTACTGAAGTAAGGTTTTCTTTCATAGTTGGATACTTTCTTCATCTGTCACACTGATTAATTAACAGCTCACAGTATGAGCCCTGAGCTTAAATAGCCTACTGAAACGATGAGGAGAGATCAACGTTAATATTCCATAAAAAGCTGAAGAGGAAAAATGCTTTCTTTAGTATGAAGAGATCTGTCTTCTAATTAAAAAAAAATTAACTAATTTCTGGTTGGTTACATTACACAAGGAGATGAAAGCGCACGGCCTGCAGAGGAAGACTGCAGCAGAGGATTAGGACAAAAGTTAGAGGAGACTTTAAATGTTTTAAATTAAGCTGTTGGTTGGAAACAACCAGGTCTTGAACACCAGTGAAATAATTTTCATCGCCGTTAAAAAAAGCCAGTTTATCAACGCGCAATAAACAAGTCTATAAACACGGGACTGTAGCCTGTACAGATATATGGGGGAAAGGCATGCAATTACATGAAATGGAGAGTTGCTAAAACCTGAAACCTAAAGCCGTTTTTAGCCGAAACATTTGTAGTTTCTCCCCCCACACACACCTTTCCCAAACTGTTACAGTCCAGCAATTATTTCAAGAGTTTGACTTTCAACAGCTACGAGCTCTCCCCCTTTTCTAAGCCCCTCCAGTACTGCTGAGTGGACAAAAATTACAGATGCAAGAAAAGCTGACAAATGAGTGCAAGGCCCCTCCTCTCCAGTGCCTCAACAGTCGGAGCTCCTGCCAAAACATGCCTGAAAGCTAGTCAGGAGACAAAGACACAAAGATTCCATTTTCTCAGGGAAAAGAGATTCCATGTAGAAACTGCTGGGGAGAAGAATAGCACACTGGCACATGTGTCGTTGCAAAAGCAGGGCAGGAACGAATGTTTCAAGAAAAAATGAAATCATATTTGATTATGCAGTAAGCTCAACAAATGCTATTTAACACATGGCTCTTCTTAAACTGCAAAGTGCTATGGGGGGTGGGAGGGAGGAAACTCCCATAAAGCTGGAAAAACATTTTCAGTCGTGGAGAACCTTTGGTTCAACACGATCCAGACTAAGAGTTCACCACTGTTGCTCTAAATCATCTCCTGATAATGCTGTAGTACACATGCAACCAAAACAAAGTAAATCCAGCTTTTTTAGCTCAAATCTGTTTGAATATGTTTACTATTAAAAGATTCTTCCCCCAGGGTATCATTAATAAAGTTGCAATGAGTTTAAAACCCTGGCACCTAAGCACTTCCAAGTTTGCAAGCTTTTCGTAGCAAGTTTACTACTTTTGGCTTGTTACGCTATCGTGACTGGCACTCATCACTGAGCTGGAACGGGACTGCCTGTGAGCAGGGAGATCAGCAGCGAGGTGAATGCAGGCAAGCAGAACAGAATAAAAAGCAAGAACATGACTTCTCTTTGAAACTGGTGAGAAAGGTGGGGAAAAGTGCAACTGATGGTGGGAAGATTTGGGACGATTCAAGTTTCTCACTAATTTAAAAATAAAAAGGATATTTACAACAACAGCGTATACGATTAAAAACTATCAATTATTTTAAGCGTGATTCCAATCCATTGGGACTCAGTGGCAAAAGTAGCTACAGTTAAAAATAACATGAGCTCCCACCAGACTGGGAATTTGGGAAGCAGAGGTGTAAAATGGAGGCTTAGTCATCAGGAAAGTTTTCAAAATGCTCCAAGGTCTGATAATTACTGCTCATCAACATGTAGCATTCTTACACACTCTTTGCTTATAATAGCCCTTTTTTCTTTTATGTGAGGCTGCTTCTACATATCTGGTAGCAGAGCCACCCAAATGCAGCCGAAGTCTTCCAGTCTTTCAGCAGAAACACTAATGCATATAAACAGAACATAGAAAACGTTGCGTAATGAAAATACTAAAAATGTGATTAATGCCCTGAATTGACAGGTTTGCGACTGAGGATAAAATACAACTGCTGAGAGCTCTCTACCAGAGGACTCCCAGGGGCCCCCTGCCCTGCAGAGAGCACTGCAGGCTACGAGCCCAGCTCTCTACCCCCTCCTCACCCTCACCTTCTCCCTCCCTTCAGCCCGGCCGCACAGCATGGCCTCTCCCCTGCCCACCCAGACCCAGGCCACGAGGATGTGGCGCAAGTCTCACTCTGAACCCACGTGCTGCCTCCCAGCCCTCGCTCGTCCCTTCTGTCAGCTCCTGAAGACTGCTCTGATGACAGGCTTAAGAAAGAAAGGGCTGGTAATCCTTTGACTAACTAATAAAACCACTTCAGGAGGTCAACACTGATCATTATACAGGGATTGGGATAGTCAAGAACAATGTACGAAAAAACAAAGCTTGTGCTGAGAAACAACCCTATTCTTATTCCATCTGAGGTGAAGGACAGGGGAACACAAGAACAAACCTTGAACATTACACATTTAGTTAGAAGTTTACATTTATTTTTCATTAAATTTCTTCACATCCCTTTGGCTGATCCCACTATCCTCCCACTTGCTAAGTCCAAGCATTTTCTAAGTCTTCATAGCCAGACAGTATCTAAATGCTTTTTGTTCTTTTTATGCATTTTACCATCGAGCCATCACTCAGCCCCTCCATCATCTCGTGTTCCTGCTGCCACAAAATCCTCTCATCTGCCCTGATAAAAATGCCATCCTCCTCATGCACAGCTATTCCCGTTTGGTCTCCATTCTCAACCAGACCAAACCACCATCACGTTTTTGTTTCGTTAGCACGAAGGGCTACTAAATGTTGGCTCACTACAGAGACGTGAAAAAAGTCTGCATCTGCCAGTTTGATCCTCTTACTGATACTGGTTTTTTTTCCTTCAAATTCTCATGAAGTGGATCCCAACCTCCTCCTGTACTCCACCCATAGAAAGTAGAACAACTGCTGCACTTTAACACATAGATCAAGAGTGATTTGATTGCCTGATTTCCAGGAATACTGCAAGAGAAGGAGACTTAGTTCTGGGGTCGAACTCTGGAAGGACTACTAACAGCAGAGCTATATTTTAAAAAGGAAAAAGAAATTAAAAAAAAGAAGGGCTGCAGTTATTGACTAGGTGAGAGATACAGAGCAGAGAACAGAATAAGAAACAAGATTTGTGAATAAAGAGTTACAAACATGCCTTCTCTTATACAGTTATACAGCTGGCAGACTCATTCTTCAGACTAAGATTACGAAGGAATCTTTTGAGAGAAAACTGAAGTCATATCAGATTATAGAAACAACTGCAGCAGTTGAAAAATATTATCACTTGATTTCACATATATAGTGGCCTGTTCCCTCACTCAGTTAACACTATTCCTATTTGAATGCTTTTAAAGATTACTTGAAGATCAAACCCTAGAATTATTTCAACCTGTAAAAGCTGTTGAAAGTCAAAATGAAATCTTGTATCTTTGTCTAATGCCTGTCATTGCAACCGAGTTCATGTTAATGACCACATGTCCAGGCAATACGTGGCACAGGGTTTGAAAAGGAAGGAGACTTATGTTTTAGTTGGCACTGGTACAGCATATGTCTTTAGCATAAAATTTATTAGCATTAATGGGCATTATGTAATTAAAGCACTGTGCTTTAATTCCCTGAGGGGTGGCGGGGGTTTTTTCATGTCCTATAAAATAGACAAATAACAAATGTGAGATTTTTCAAAGCTATTCGAAGAATTCAAACTTGCATGTTCCTCCAATACTCATAATGGAGAAGGTGTAGCTGAACAAGATGGATCCGAAATTCTCAAAATGTCTTCCGTGAAACTGCACGAAGGTTAATACTACAGACCAGTCTTTTTAATCATGTGCTGCATAATTACAGTATTTTGCAGACCACAAGCTCTTCAAAAAGTAATCATTAGACCATTGAAAAGTATAGATTTGAAAAGATTTCTTTTCAGATTTAATATACCATACTTACTTGATACTAGACTTATTCAGATGAGTCCAATTTAATGAAGTGTCTTTAACAAGCAACTCAAATATTTGTTACTTGAGCCCCGGCATTTTCAATCCTGAATGCCAAGAATTTCGAAGGGTTTGGGAATCCCATCACCTAACCCACTGCACTTCAGGGACAGGGGATAGTCGTTTATGTAGTTCCTCGGGTGCCTTTGAACATTACAGGCTGAGGGTGGAAGGATTTTCAGAGCTATTGAAAAACTGCAGGATTTTTGCAGATTTCATCAGGATTGGTGCATGGTACAAATAAAGATCAGATTATTACCTAGACCTGTATTTGAGTATTTAAGTGGGATTATTTTTCTTTTAAGACAGAAAATGAATTCAAAGCTACACTACAGGAAAAGACCAATGCACACAGGTTTAATATTTGAGTTGTCAGAGAAGGATCTTATCAACACTTATCTGCAGCACTGAAAAATAAGCCTAGAGCTCATTTTCTGGCAAATTTTTATTGTTTTATATGTCTGAATAGTTTCACAAGAACCGCAAACCAGAACAGCATGAAACAAAATACCATAGACCTGTGTATTTATGATGTTTAAATTATTAAAAATATAAGGCTTATTCACAATATTGTGTCTCAGTTTAATATTCTGAATAATCTAATATCACTCAGAGCTAACTTGAAGCACAACATATTTTACCTGAAAATCCAAGGAAAAGAATTAGTACAAAAACACTCAGACCTTTATAGTGACACTAGCGATTTTTCCTTGGGTAATGCCAAGACCAATTATCAGCTGATCTATTGAGCATATCCTAAGCTATCACACAAAATCTTTTATTTCTTTGTCTTCTAGACAAATCACCACAGAGCTGCAGACCAGCAAATGAAGTGAACTGAGGGCAATTTGACCAACATCATCTGTGTCAATTCCCCAGAAGTCGATGAAACATGTTATCGGGTCTCCAAGGTACATCCCACAGATTAGTTGGTTGTGCCGTACAATTAGTAAATGATTAAAACAAGCTGTATTCTTTGATTACATTAAGATACTTGCAGCAGCGAGAGCTATTACCTTCTGCAGAAGAGTGTACCTTCCCAAATTATGTTGTTTATTAGCACTTCATTAACAATGTGCCACCTCAGCCAAATGATCAGGCAGCACGGTGGTCTCAGATACAAGGAAAAGATCATTATGAAACTCCACCTGCCTCATTTGGGCAAATCAAGTAAGTACATCTGAACCACAGATTGTACAGAAATATATGAATGCTAGTTTTCATCTCAGGCTTTTTGTGTATTTCGTGCCAAACCCATAGCCTTCTTCAGAGGAATCAAGAAAACAGTGTAGAGACTGAATTAAACAGACAAGTTTTTAAATGGCTAAACCTTTTTTTTTCTTTTCCTTTCATAAGAACAGGACCCCAGGTAAATGATGCCTTCTAATACAGCACATGAAAATCTCAATTATGGAAATCATTATTCTAGGCACTATGTGCCATTTTATATTCCCAGCAGGATGTTTTTCATCTCATCAAGAGTTTGCAAGGCTGTTTAGCATTTCTGTATATGCAGAACATATTTAAGGGCCCCCAAAAAGATCTGCTAATTAAAAAAGTCTAGTCAAGTGGTCAGACAGACTGGAACTTGAGGATTATAGGTAAGAGGGATGAAATGAAGGCTTGGAAACTATAATTTCTCTTTCTGTGGTAGCAGCAGAAGCAGCTGTTATAGACCGGGCAAATTAAAGATGTGGCTGACTAAGCCAGCAGTCTGGAAACAAGACATTGCAAAAACATAACAGCAAGTCATCTGCACCCCACTTTTAAAAAGCCAAAAGTGCTGACCATTTCTTTTCTCTCTCTCTCTTCCTGTTATTCTTATCTGTCACAAATATCCTCCAGCTGGTACCCTTCCAGCCCTTGCTCACCAGTTCTAATTTCCCACCCCCGTCTCGGGGAGTTAATAGTAATTCCTGGGACTGTGGACAAGTGCTCCATAGTGGGAGTTGTCAGCAAACAAGAAAGGACACTTCTTTTAGAAGTGAGCAGGTGAAATAACAGAGTTGCAGTTCTACTCTTTCTCTTTTTTGCATATGAGAGTTGTTCAACAAACATGTAAAAACAGTCTTCCCATACTGAACAATATTTACCATTCCTTGAGAGCAGTTTCATCTGCCCAGTAAAATCAGCATCTAGATACAGAAAGTTCTCTGATTTAAAACCAGACAGATTGCCACCACATTTTTCAGATGCATTGGTTAAGTGTCTTATAATTGACTATTTTCAGAAAAAACCTTCTTTTTCTTCGGTTTCTACTCTGTTTACCCTGAATCCTTTTAAAATAAGTTAAAAATCATTGTGCCACGAGCTAATAAGGCTGTATATTGTTTTCCATATCAGAAAATGATGAAGGATCTATGAATTATTGCAAAAATAAGTTCCTTAACAACAAAAACACCCCAAACCAGCTCTTTGTCTTTCCTCAACAGCAGCTATGGACTTCCTATTAGAAGTAGAAGAGACATTAGTTGCCTTGCTTAGATAGCTTTTAGGTCAAACAGTGTTGCCAACCTAGAATTTGTCTCAATTTCTATTAGCATAAACCTGTGGACTATTTTTGATCTCAGTTTATACATCATGAATGAATATCACCCGATCTATTTCCCCTATGTTTATTTGTACTCAAAACAAACCCATGATTTCAGATTTGTGGTAGATGCATTTTGTAAGTGCTGCCATTTCAGTACTACTCTAACGATGCTGTTAATAATGTTGCTGCATTGAAACATTGCATCTGATTTGAGGCACACTCAAGCTCTTTGCAAACAATTATTCATTAAACACATTGCAAAAATGTTTGAGATTCATACCATAAATCTTTAACAGACACAAAATTGATACAGGCAAATTAAGTGCCCCATTTTTTATCAGAAATTAATTTTAGGTGGCATGGGGCCTTTGTCTGATGACTTTACCTGAAACAAATCAATTGCCATTTTGCATTTTCGTACAAGTCTAAGAACATGAGAGAACAGCAAAAGAATTCTAAAGGTTAAAACCCATATTCAGTACAGTCTCCCCCCTCTCTGTTAGAGTGGGTATTTGAGAATGTTCTTTACATCTCCTCCCACGCAGTTTCTCTGCTTCATAAGCAGAAGCCAGCTGCTGGTTCTTTCAAGTCTAGCGGTTAGTTGACATTTACCATTAGTTTATGGTTTCCAGTCTATCTTAGCAAGGAAAAGAGCTAGAAAATTACTTTTAAAGAGTGAAGATTAAATCTTTATATTTCTAATTCCCCCAAAACTGGAGGGGCCTGCAGCCAAGGTTTTGTGGTGGGGCATAAGGAAGGGACAAAAAGACAATGCTGTGCACCAGCACAGGGAATAGGACCGATGCATCCTGGTTTCACTGTTACTATTCTTTCCCCTGGAAAACACGTCATTGCGACTCTTGACCAGCAGTGCTGATTTTGTTGTTTATTTCCTTTTCAATCTCAGTCTCTAAAAAATGCTGTGTAGAGCGTTGATTACATTTCTGACTCGACAAACTTGGCAGCATTATTTAGCAAGTACCATAAAAAGAAAAAATAAGTCCTGCATATATACCTATGATACAGTGATTTGATGGTAGAGATGGGAGAAATGAGAAAGAGGTCTACGACATGCCCCAGAAAACACTTTACTTTTCCAGAGCAAGGAGAACATTAAACTCGGCTGAAACCTATGCAAAGTAAGATATCAAGTCCTGCAAACAACTGCGTAGTGCGCCCATGTGAAAGATTGCCACTACTATTTAACTCCCCTTCCAGACACACACTATGATACAGCCCTAATGTCCGACTTGGTTCCCAGATAAGCACACTGATACAGATCTGTTTAAGGTTTGTCTTTCTGAAATTTATCTTGAAAAGAAACTCAATTATGAATTTTAAATATATGAAATTCTTACATGGAAGTTCAGATGCAAAATAGTAGTGTCATGGCCACTATTTCAACAGTGGAATACACTTTCTAAAGTTATTTTCAGATTAATAGGTATTTTGAACTCATAATAAAGAAAATAGTTAGACATGGCTCTCCTTTAGGGCAAGTTCATACATGAAGGAATCAGGAAAACAGAGGTGATCTGATAAGGAAAATTCCCCCCAAATCAGGAAGTCAAAAAAGCCATACCTGTAGTTGTTAACAGCCCACTAAACCCCTCAGTAAAACTAAGCTCAGAAGTCAGTTAGCTGGTAATACCATGTTTATTTAATGGACTTTTACAGAGCAGAAATCCAGGGTGCATAGCCTTTTATCTGATGATATTTACTAACAAAGAGCTTTAAAAGAAGTAACATTAACAGGATTGCTGTAGATATGAAAAGGAACTTGGAACGTGCAATTACGGGATGGCTCCAAACTTTATCTGATGTGTTTAGGAGCCACAGAAGAAAACCATCCAAGACAGCTCAGTACAGAGAGTGCCAGAAAATACCATACTGTTTTTTTCTAGGTCTGGGTCAGGACATTTGAAGACATTCATGACTGAATATGATTTCTTTTTCCTAAATCAAGGCTTCCATGACTGAACATCATAGAGGCAGTTATAAAAATCATACTGGCTCACATCATCTGCAGGAACTCAGTAGTACAGCTGTTCACTGCACACATGTTAAACAGGCAGCACTAAAAACTGTAAAAACAGGTCAAAGCAAAACCAAAAAGGACCTGAAATGAAGAATTTCACATGGATAACTGGAATAAAATGTAGAAACAACCTTTTCTCCAGGTCAGCAAGCTGAAAGCATTGAGAGAAAAGCAGTTTGCAGCAATCCACACACAATAGGTCTTCAGCATTACTTCCTTTTATTGTGTGTTTCACTTATGGGGCACTAGATTTTTCTAAACAGTATCCAAAGCATACTTTCAAGTCCAGCCAACAAACATCTGAATGTCACAGCAGCCTTTCAAGAGAAAGTGAGTTTTTAAAGACAGACTGAAATATTTCAAAGAGATCAAATATACCCCAATGCTACCTCCTCTTGTTCCCTTGAATTAAAAATGAAGAGCAGCTTATCTGGAAAGCAGAGACTAATTAAAAATGATCTCTTCTAAAGAATAAAGGAGAAAAGCACCAATCTTTAAACAAGGTAGAAACCCATCTGGAGATGGACAGCAATGTCTCTTTCTTTTTGCAAAGTAATGATTCAGAAGCACACCCAAAAACATATTTAAGTGATGAACATTAAAATGTTAAGTACTAAAAATGAGTTGCATCCTATGAGAGCATGATGTAACCATCACCTTTCTTCCCCCACTGACAGAAGCTTTAAAGAAAATCAGACATACCTGTGTTCAAGTACATAAAAAAAAATCTGTAATATCTTAGCACGCATGCTGAACTTTTTGAAAGACACTTTACTGATTTCAGTTAGAATTTCTACTTCAAAAGAGATGCTGTAATAGTTGACAATAAAATTAAGCTAAGGTTTTGCTTGTTTTTGTATGAATGGAAGAGAGGAAATCAGATATATCTGATTATTTTTTATTCTTCCATATAGAGTCACTTTGGCTTTATGAGCAGGATTTTTTCCTCACACTTGTTTTTTTCTGTGTGGTTTTGTATTTTTTAAAGCAACCCTCACATTGTCAACATTAGCTCTAGTTTTCACTATGCGTAAATCAAGCAAAACATTAAGTACGTATACAAGTGCACAGAGAGCAAGATGCTTCTTTGCAAGAGCCAGTGGAATAAATGCAAGAATTTTCCGTTGCTCCAAACAGAGCTCTTCAGCCACAGCTACGGTGCCTTTCTCTCCATACATACAGTCGTTTCACTTTATTGCTAAAGGCAAACTCTATATCATTATTATAGTTTTTTCTTTACTAGACAACATAAACAATGGATCTATGCATTACTGTTAAGACTGATTAGAAAAGAATATTTCTTGGAGAGATAAAAAGAGGTTTTGAAATTTTTTGTTCTTGTTAGACTAAAGAGAGGTCTGTCTAAATGATTTTAATTTTCTTTTGGGGAAAGGAGGTCATAGCAAAGGAAAGAGGAAGAGAAAAACTAGGCAGCATGATCACTTTCCAGATAGATAGTAGTCTGATCATTAAGACTTTCACACAAAGTATCGAAAACCCAGGTTTCCAGGCCCTTCTCCAACAACAACAGAGCTCTGACATTCCAGAGGCACACCAAAAACACCAGGCTATCAACCATTCTGGGACAGCAAGGGGTCTTTTTTCTTCTCCTCACGCAAAAGGCCTTCCCAGAAAAATGTCCATTGAAAAATATATTTCTTCAAAACATCTTGCATTTTCCCCACAGGGAAAAAAAAAACAGATTAAATTTTCAACCAGAGGCAGTTACAGTTTTGTATTTGTATCTGCAATTGCAGGGAAAAACTCCTAACAGAGTGAGAAAAAACATTCTTTCTATAAAGTTCTAGTAATACCTTTAATCATATTACAAGCTTAATGCATTACATTAATTTGTTAAATTAACACGGTTGAACTTTTAGATCAAACAGAGAAGAGAGTGAGACGACTGCGATCCAACAAAAGCATGTTATAAAAACACTGCTGTTCAAAACAAGCCAAGTATTTTCTTGTGCTTGAACCTTAACAAAGGGGTTTTTCCTTATGGCAGTTATTAGGTGTTTTGTCTTCATTTTTGTTACTTTTTTTTTTTTTAATGGTAACATATCAGTTCTACTGCTTTATTAAATACACTGTAATCTGTTCTTATTCCTGTGAATAGCAATTTTCTTAGGACACTTTTTTTGGGTATTAGTAATAGTTGTGATAGGATTGCTTTCTCTCAAGTTTGCATTTTACAGAAGACCACAAGCCTCAGAAGATCGCTGTGTGGAAGAAACACAGTGGGCCAACCTATCGTGTCGATATTACACAAAGCACAGCCCAGTTCAGTATTCTTTCTGCTCTGAAGGAGTCTCACATCAGGTAGTGGAAGCTCACTCACTTATTTCTTTGCTGTTGAATGATTTTTTTCCAGCATCCCCCCTTTAAGCACAATTTACATTTTAAGATTCTGGAGAGATACCTGCTGCTGCCAAAGGGCCACATAAGATGCAGCCATTCCACCAAACTATGGGGAAAGAAGGGGGCTGGTTATGGGGACCCACACACCTTCCCTTTCTCACATAACCAAGTAAACTCCATTATAATTGATGCAGTATGCAGAAAACAGGAGAGAGGGCTAATTGAGTTTGAAAGCTATACAGTTGCAGCCTCATTTAGGAGATGCCTCCAGGCTTGCTTGAGCATTTAGTAATAAACCTAGACCACAAAGCAAAGTAAATGTTCAACTCCACATGCCCAGAAGGGAGAGAAGATCCTTTTCTCCATACTCCTAAGCCCATGTTAGCGCCTCCAGTCTTTCTCCAACAAAGTAGGAGTATAGGAATCCAGGGATCATCTCCATTTTTCTTATCCTGAAGGTAGAGCTGTATACTGTTGACGGTTTCTATAGTCTTGATTACAAATTTCTGTTACAATAATACATCAGCAGCATCATCTAAAATCAAGGCCCTGTTTTGCTACATCTTGTAAAAAAATTTTTTTTGTAAAAAAAGCCATTTTCAGGCTAAGCAGATTAGGAAAATAGAAGTGGCCACACAGAGTTTGGAAACAGAAAATAAATTCATGTTTGGCATTCCTCTTCTGCCACAAGTGGCAGTTATAGGTAGTACTTGAGAAGCTTTGTGCCCTTGATCAGCTGCTCACTAGGGCATTTAAAATCATTTAAATGATCAGTAGTGACGACTTAAAACAAGATAATCCACAACCAGAATATCCACAGCGTTTAATGTGATAATTAGGCGTGGAAGGAATCCAGGTTCAGCCCCCAATCCAGTCATGAACGTGTTCAAGAAATTTGAACACATGCACATTCAACCATGGTAGAACATATTCTGAAATAATACCAAAAAGATGAGAACAACCACAATTAAAGTTGTTCTCACATTCTTTGTTTTTATTGAATCCAAGCTTTGTTAAGCTTTTAGTGTCCTATAAAAAAGAGCCCCATGAAACAGTGTGAGAAACACCGGAGCTGAACACCTAGAAACACTTCCGTAGATGGGTTTTTCTTCTTCCCCTCTTTATACACACTGTAATCATGACTAGAGCAAGCAAGTAGCATGATGAAGGCAAAGGGTCTAGAGAACAGGTCCTGTGAGTAGTGGCCAAGGGAACTGGGGTTGTTTAGCCTGGAGAAAAGGAGGCTGAGGAGAGACCTTATTGCTCTCTACAACTACCTGAAAGGAGGTTGTAGCGAGGTGGGTGTCAGTCTCTTCTCCTAAGTGACAAGCCATAAAACAAGAAGAAATGGCCTCAAGTTGTGCCAGGGGAGGTTTAGATTGGATATTAGGAAAAATTTCTTTACCGAAAGTGTTATCAAGCACTGGAACAGCCTGCCCGCGGAAGTGGTTGAGTCACCATCCCTGGAGGTATTTAAAAGATGTGTAGATGTGGTGCTTAAGGACATGGTTTAGTGGTGGACTTGGCAGTGTTACGTTAACGGTTGGACTCGATGATCTTAAATGTCTTTTCCAACCTAAATGATTCTATGATTCCATGAATGGCAGGTTCAAATCATTGGCTATGTTACCTTATATGCTGCTTTAGATACTTGCTAATTCCCCCCTTACATGGGATTCAAGATGCCATTATTATATCCTCAAATCTAAGCGCTTCTTGCACTCACTTGAGCAATATGAACACGTTTAAAGACTTCAATCCATAATATAGTTTCCTTCATGCTGTATATACATGTCACTACAGCCACAGTGAAAGTATTTCAACAGATACGACATTATCAGATAGCCAAATCATATCCTTGCTGTCCAACAATTACAGCACCACTCCATACAGCAAAACAGGACCATCTGGAGTTCTGCTCTCATGAGGGCAGCTGGGACTGCACCGCTACATCAGGAAGTGAACTGTGCTCTCCTCAGGGTTTTAATTGTTACAGAATATACTCAGGGCTTTTAGCAGAAAAGTAACAACCATTTTGGTTACTGAAAGAATTACTTGCATACAAGGCATTTATTAGGAAAAAGTTATCTAAGTGCATAATATGCTTGTATGACAAGGAGAAATTGTGCACGTTCACTCTATATTTAAAATCCAGTTGAGCATGAAGAATAGTTCCCTTTCATTTCAGAAATTATTTCTTAAGTAGAAAAATAGTGTTATACCTAAGACTGATTTTACCAAACCTGCCACTAAGAAGAGTTTTTTCACTAACTCATGTTCTGGTCTTATTTAAAAAACATGTTGGGGAAAACGCTAGCCATTACTTCTCTCAAGCTGTGCTTTGGTTTCATGTTATTCCTCACAGAGGGTTTGTGACAAAAAGTGCAAGAAAAATTACTCATTTCTCTTCAGCTGAACCCTGTTACATGACAGGGAAGTGAACACTTGAAACCTTGATCCATACCAGGTAAATGAAGCCAGGTGAAATTAACTTCTTACCATAATGGCTGTCATGCCCTTTCTAGCTTTTTCCAACACCCATGCACATGCACAGCTTTACACATTTTTCTCTTCTGTGCAGGTAAATCACAGGACTGTGGCTCACCAAATATTACATTACTGCTCATTTGGCTTCCAGATTCCCACAGGACTGTAGGTACTAGATACTACTCAAATACTATCATCTGCCTATTCTGTGTGAGGTACACGCACACCATCCTAGCATCTCCAAATGCTCTTAACTAAATTGTTAGGTAATCTTTGAGCTTTTTTGTTTCTTCATATTTATTTTTCCACTTCTTTCAGCAACTGATTAATTTTTCTGCTGATTATGCTGTTATAGTAGTTTTCAGAGTACAGAAAAGGAGACGCAACATTACTTTAAAGACCATAAATCCTTCTTCCATTCAGAGTCTTTGAAGAAGTATCAGTAATAATACTACAGTTAAAAGATCAGTACCAGTCCATTTCCATCAAGTATATATTTTCTGATCTTGAGGGCACAAGTTATGCTGATAAAGAAATTAGAATACTGCATCTATGCTGAAGAGCTGATAGTTTCAAGTCTGTTAATAACTTCATATGGGCAAACATATGACCATTTCTGAAATATTCCTTCAATATTTTTAATTTCAAAGTTTATTCAGTTCTTAAAAATCATCTGATACTTATGCCAAATCCCTCTGAGCATTATGAAGAACATTAAGGCCAAGTAAAGTGGGGGAAGATGATGGAAATACACTGCAAATTTTTCTAGTATTTCCCCTAATTTCCTACTAGAACATGTTGCAACTTAAAGACCTGAAGATTATGGCTATAATATTATAAACACTGGGCCTTTCTTTCAAAGTCTGTGATCCTTCACAGGTATTAGCAATTTGGTTTGTGAGCAGCTGTTACAATACCCCTAAGCTCTTCCTGACTCTTACTATTCTTACAAATACTTCCACTAACTTGAACAAGATTCCAGCATAGGTGACTAAGCTCTAGGTAAATTCTAGTTTTCTATGGGTTTCAAGAATGAGGGGAAAGAATTCCTAGCCTGCCAGGCCAAGCCTTTGTGACAAGGGCACTAAGAAAGAAATCATTATTCTTCAAAAGTCACAAGCAAAATTGTAAGAATTTTGAAAGTAGATAGTCCCCTTCAACACTATTTTCAGTAACTGAAGTATGTAAATTCTACATTTACAGTAGAGGCATTTCCTGTCATTTTTGTCTTGCATGGAGAGACATAATAGAAATTAAAGAAGCAAAAGTTTACCCAAAATTCACACTTGTAGGTTGCACATCTGTGTACATAGTACATGATAAACCATGAGCTATGCGCGCAGAGACACACACAAGTCTGTTTGCAAAACACTGAATTTGGAAAGTTCAGCACAAAAACCTGTCAGCCTGACCTCGGTACCAGGGAAAACTATGGAGCGGTTCACCTTGAGTGCGCTCAGCAGGCATGTGCAGGCCAACCAGGGGGTCAGGCCTAGCCAGCATGGGTGCATGAAAGGCAGGTCCTGCTTGACCAACCTGATCTCCTTTTACGACCAGGTCACCCGCCTAGTGGATGAGGGAAAGGCTGTAGATGTTATCTACCTGGACTTCAGTAAAGCCTTTGACACGGTTTCCCACAGCATTCTCCTGGAGAAGCTGGCGGCTCATGGCTTAGGCAGGTGTACTCTTTGCTGGGTAAAAAAACTGGCTGGATGGCCGAGCCCAGGGAGTTGTGGTGAACGGAGTTAAATCCGTTCAGTGGCTGGTCACAAGCAGTGTTCTCCAGGGCTCAGTTTTGGGGCCAGTCTTGTTTAATATCTTTATCAATGATCTGGATGAGGGGATTGAGTGTGCCCTCAGTAAGTTTGCAGATGACACCAAGTTGTGTGGGAGTATTGATCTGCTTGAGGGTAGGAAGGCTCTGCAGAGGGACCTGGACAGCCTGGATCAATGGGCTGAGGCCAATTGTATGAGGTCAAACGAGGCCAAGTGCAAGGTCCTGCACTTGGGCCACAGCAGCCACATGCAATGCTACAGGCTTGGGGAAGAGTGGCTGGAAAGCTGCCCAGCGGAAAAGGACCTGTGGGTGGTGGTTGACAGCCGCTGAACATGAGCCAGCAGTGTGCCCAGGTGGCCAAGAAAGCCAATGGCATCCTGGCTTGTATCAAAAATTGCGTGGCCAGCAGGACTAGGGAAGTGATGGTCCCCCTGTACTCGGCACTAGTGAGGCCGCACCTTGAATACTGTGTTGAGTTTTGGGCCCCTCACTACAAGAGAGACATTGAGGTGCTGGAGCGTGTCCAGAGAAGGGCAACAAAGCTGGTGAAGGGTCTGGAGAACAAGTCTTATGAGGAGCGGCTGAGGAAACTGGGATTGTTTAGTCTGGAGAAGTGGAGGCTGAGGGGAGACCTTATCACTCTCTACAACTGCCTGAAAGGAGGTTGTAGAGAGGTGGGGGTCGGTCTCTTCTCCCAAGTAACTAGCAATACTAGAGAGGAAATGGCCTCAAGTTGCGTCAGGAGAGGTTTAGATTGGATATTAGGAAAAATTTCTTTACTGAAAGGGTTATCAAGAATTGGAACAGGCTGCCCAGAGAGGTGGTGGAATCACCATCCCTAGAGGAGTTAAAAAACCGTGTAGACGTGGCACTTTGGGACATGGTTTAGTAGGCATGGAGGTGTTGGGTTGACGGTTGGACTAGATGATCTTAGAGGTCTTTTCCAACCTTAATGATTCTGTGAGTCTATGATTCTATGAAAAAGTCAGAGGCCTCTAGTTATTTCTAGACAACCTGTTTATTTCAATAGTGGGTACACAAGAGGTTGTTTTAATTACTGTGACTAGCCATAGTGAGAAAGTGCAGTCACACTAAGCCAAAGGATTTCGTAAGCAATGATTCCTTTGAGATAGCAAGGAAACAAATGTACAGTCAGAACTGAAAATAAAAGAAATCTCATTTCTGTTTGCATTATTTCTGTTGCACTATCAAGCAGAAAGACAAATTGTAACAAAAATGAGATATGAGTACATTGGCAGGGCAGGGAAAGAAGAAACTAGCAACAAATATAGGAAGAGGAAATAAAGGGAAGCCAGCTTTTCTCAATACTTGTACCCCAAGACCCAGAATTTTGATATTTTGCTCATGACACTTCCAAATAATGATAAGAAAGAAAACAATGATCTCTACAAGACAGAAGCTAGAAGTAGTGCAGTTCCCCAACATACTCCAAGGTTATATCTGTTGCATTTGTTGTTGGAAGCTGAGGAAACTTAACCTTCTGAAATTTATAACTTACAGGCATAATTTCTAGTTTAAATTCTTTCTGACAAAGAAACTTTATTTAGAGCCACTCAACACTTCTTCGAAAAGAGTGTTCGCAACCCCCTGCCCCCTGTGAAAACCAAAAAGTATTGATTGCAGTAGCCATGCATAGTGGTTTAAGTCAAATCTTTCCTCACTAATATTCGGAAGGGAATAAACACAGACAATAACTTTCACTTGGCCAATGTACCTTTTTGCATTTTATTGACTGTTCTTATCAAGATTCCTTCCAAAACCAAAGCAGTCATAAGATTTCTTTTTGCACATTCTAGTACTAGATTTTGGAAGAACCTGAGTTGTTACATGAATGCACAGGGTCAGTAGAAAGCCATTTTGATGATCACAAATTTGAAAGACTCTGCTTCAAATAGCTACATAGCTACACATGAGCTTCACATAGCTACACATGACACATACCTGTCGTGTTTTAACCCCAGCCAGCAACTAAGCACCACACAGCCGCTCGCTCACTTGCACTCACAAGTCGGGGAGAGAATCAGAAGAGTAAAAGTGAGAAAACTCGTGGGCTGAGATAAAGACAGTTTAATAGGTAAAGCAAAAGCTGTGCACGCAAGCAAAGCAAAGCAAGGAATTCATTCGCTACTTCCCATCAGCAGGCAGGTGTTCAACCATCTCCAGGAAAGCAGGGCTCCATCACACATAACCATTACTTGGGAAGACAGACACCCTCATTCCAAACATCCCCCGCTTCCTCCTTCTTCCCCCAGCTTTATATGCTGAGCATGACGCCATATGGTATGGAATAGCCCTTTGGTCAGTCAGGGTCAGCTGTCCCGGCTGTGTCCCCTCCCAACTTCTTGTGCCCCCCAAGCCTGCTCGCTGGTGGGGTGGGGTGAGAAGCAGAAGGCCTTGACCCTGTGTAAGCACTGCTCAGCAGTAATGAAAACATCCCTGTGTTATCAACACTGCTTTCAGCACAAATCTAAAACATAGCCCTATACTAGCTACTAGGAAGAAAATTAACTCTATCCCAGCCAAAACCAGCACAATACCAGATAAAGATAGTTCTCAATAAATAACTTCTGCTAAGATCCGTAGTTTCTAAATTAATGCAGTAGCTTTATTATTCTTCACTTCTCTTTACCTTCGGTATAAGGTAGATCCATGTCATATGTTTTCTAGCAGAGAAATATGCATTGAATTTTAGGTATGATTTGGTTTTAAGTGAGAAAAGAAAGGCATACATGCATGCACACATTTACCACACTTAGAACGTGGGGCTTGTACTATAAGGAGAGACAGCTTTTCTGAAACCCCCTACCTATCTCTTTAGCAACTATTACTATTTAGTTTTGATTTATTCACGTAACAGAAGCTGGATTTAAACTTTGTCAGCACTACATGAATATTTTGAAAAGAGTACATCCACTTAGCCCAAACTGGAAACATCCAGTATATACGTGGTATAGTACCAGACTTATATACAATGAACTAGTTTAAAGGAAAAAAAAAGCCTAAGTGCAATTTACAGAAGCTTCATTCTTTTGTTTGCATTCTATCCGTATAAAGAAATAATGCAACTATCACAACAGTCTCCTGCTAGAAACAGCGGAGGACTTTAAACAAGTTTCACTTGCACAGCATTTCTTCTCCTCTTTTGAAATATGTGCTTAAAAAAAAGCCTCACAATTAACATTGTACACATTTTGCAAGGTTCTCAAAGATCAGGAATTCTTTTCGGAAAAAGTCACTCCAATTTGGCAAACAATTACAACATACATTACACTAAGGTGCATTAAATGTTTGGCTTCTGTGATGGTACGGAAACATGTGCTTACCCACAGTTAAGTTCAATGAGCAAAACAAATTCAGTTGTAATTTAAAATGGGGGTAAAAAAAGAAAAAAAAAAAAAGGAGAGCAAGGGAAAGGACAACAAGTCTAAAAGGCAGAGAACATTACAACAGCCGAGTGGAAACAAATGAGATATTATAACGGGGATGAAGTCACAGGGCTATGTGTAATTCTGTTACAGCTAAACACCAATAGCTTCTGGTGAAATTAGTTCTGTGTGCTACTTTAGTAAAAGTATAAAGAAGCATATTCAAAAGCCAACGAGCACAAAGAAAACATAGTCATGACTATTCACAATAGCAAATTCTGTACTGAATGTGTGAACAGGACATGAGTTAGGCAAAATACAAGCAGCCTCCCTTTGCCTGGGATCTTTGTAGTGACACAAGCCAAGCAATCTAAACAGAAAATGTCTGTCTGTGCTAGGAGGAGGGGAAGAAATTAAACCCCACAAAAACAAGAACTGCTTTCCTCATGGAAGAATGGTAACTTTGGACAACATTTGGCACCACAAGTTCAAAGGGCTATTTTATCTGCATTGTAAGTACAGACTCAGAGATTTTACAGTATTCCTGTCTCCATGCTATTGCTTTCTGTGCCATTAATGGCATTTAAATTATAGACCTGCTGCAGCCATGTAGTCAAAACACCACATCACCCGATGAGACACTGTATTATAATGTCAGTGTGTCTGTGTTTTAACTGTTCTTTCATATACTGTACTTCTCGTCAATCACCCTCTTTCTCTGCCAAAGAATAGATACAAGAGACAAGTCTATCTTTAGACTCCACTGAAATTTCTAACTCAGATGGCTGCAATACTTCATTCATCCCATAGCCAAGACTCCTGTTTACACCAGCAAAATTTCTGGAGGTACAAATAGTACAGGGCCAGATAAAAAATATTAATGGAGAATTTAAAATTAAAATATAGGATATGGTTAGGGAGTCAGATAGAAATAATGTGCTTTAAACAAACTAACTTCTAAACTAGATCAGGTGGGATATTTTGTTTCTTTTGTTTTTTTAATATTAGGTATTTTTTGTTTCCACTTTCAGTAAAATATTCCAGATATACTGAAACACTGTTTTCCAGAAGCAGGTATTTATTGACCTGTACATATGTACAGTTATTCACAATAACAAATATCGATTAAATAACCATTTGCACTTTGACAGCATCTTAAAAGAGAATACATTCAAATTTCTAAACAATTGTGTGACAAACCCTGAGACATTTCTTCTTCTAAAGTATTCTAACAAAGAAGTTAAACTAGTCATAGGAAGTCACTAGCAGAGCTGGGTACTGAATCCAGATTTTTGGCCTGCATTTAAAACTTATTTTCATCTCAAAAAAACCTGAAGAAAGCTGTTTCAAGGTCACAAAACTGCTTTTTGGGAGGGTCTGCTCTTATATGTTGGTCTGCTGCTTGCAGCTTTCAAACAGCCAGCTCCACTTAAGATGAAAGGATTCATTTATCTAAGGAAGAATTTTCAAGATTTCATGGTTTTCCATTTTCTGCAATGTAAAGTACATGCAGTTCATCAGTTTGAACACTCAGACCCTCAAGTTAGTGTTTCAAAGTATTCAAACTAAGAAAAAAATAAATTCACATTTATTAAATTTCAGTCAGCTAATTTTATTCTGTGTTGGCTTATTTCTTATTTCTAATGCCATATGCAAAATAACAGTGATTTTTGCATATTAAAGGCATAGTCTCCACTCAGAAGAGCTAAATATCAGGAATCCATGAAGTTTTTCGAGCATGTTCTAAACTTGCCAAGATTATCTAGGGCAACTGAATATATTCAACACTTCAACTAAACTTCTAAAATTGTTTCCACTGGGTGGGGCAGGGGAGAGGGAGAAAAATCAGCCTACAATTTTCTTTTGAAATGTTGAAATTATTTTACTTTTTTCCTAAATGAAAAGAGTATTTTACATTTTACAAGGGACCTAGCTTCTTTATTTCTTTTCTTTTTGCCCTCCAATGTAATGTCTTTTATTTCCCCCCTGCGCTCCATTTTAAACGTCATCCAAAGCTACAATGATTTGGCATTGAATAGCAGAGTATGAAAGCAAAACAAAACTCCCCCCACAGCCCTATTCACTCACCCCTTCTCATAGTCAAACAACTACAACAAAAAACCCACCACGCTATAGGCATTGGAGAAAGTTATGCACACATATGAAGATCCCAAATGTAATTCTTTTTTCTAAAGTGTCAGTAGTCAAACAGATATATTTATTGTTCCTGACCTTTAGAACAGAAAGCTCAGAGCATCCTTTGGATATACAAGTTCTTCTCAAACAGCTGACAAAAACATGTAGAAGTAGATCTACTTTAAAGTCTTGAGCTGTCTGAAATATCTTTATCAATGGAAGTGCCTCTGAAGCAGTTCCGTCACGCCTCCTCCATATATACTCAGAATGACTAAATCAGAGAGACTCCTGAAATAAGTCAGGTCAGAAGGGACCTCAGTACTTCAACTAGTCCAATGTCCTGCTCAAACCAGAGCAAAACCTGGCATTACCCTGTGTTGGGTGCCTTGTCCAATCAATTTTTAAATATCACCAGGAACAGAGATGCCAGCCTCTGCTGACATGTCAGTAACAATCTGAGGCAAAACTTTAAACATTTATTTAATAATAACTCTACACATAGGCTTATGTCATCAGTCAATGACTAAAGTGGAAGAACATCTACTTTTTAGCTATAGTATTTAACTGTTCTTCATGACTTATGGTCTCCTTTGTAAAAAGAAATAGCTGTAGTATGTCAGATACTACCCCATGGTAACTCTGGGTAAATACTCTCAGTGTAGTCCAGACCACTACTTAATGGTGTTTTAAATACTTAGTAATGTTCACTGAATCTAGCCATGGATGATCCTTTAAAGATACTTTTAGTTTTTGCATCATTTTAATTTGACCACATTCATCAATGCCTTACTAATATTTAGTTTCTTTTAAATTAACGTCATTCACTAGAACTGCCTCAAAGGCTCTTCAGAAGGTGGTGCAGTCAGCCTGGGCTGGATTCATTCCAAGTACCGATGATTTGTTCTGATTATTTGATCCGAAAATCCTCTGTGCACAGAAGTAATTAGCCTTTCCTAAATTCAACTCCAAAAGTCAGCATAAAAATTCCCATTTAACGTCATTGAGAGCAAAGTAAAGTAACATTAGGCCCTTCTGAAAACCTACTCTGGCGACATACTGTTTAGCCCAAAGCTACCCCTAGAACAATTCACTGTTTATAAGTGAGTATGACAAACTCCCAAAAGTATCTATTAAAAGACACTAGGTTTGATTACTTAAGGACTGGAGATCTTCTACATAGAGTTTGCCTCCTTTAGTTGGTTCAGTAAAGATTTTGATCGCTGGTCTCTAAATAAGTGTAAAAATACTAGGTATTCTCTTCAGATGTCTGCTTGAAAAGATGTGGTATTACATGGCAAAGATTTAATTCATGCTTGACTGCTAACTGGCTGTAATGTGTTTCAGGTATAAAATGAAAGAGCTTACTGGGGAAACACTAGAATACCTTCCCCTCTATCCCTGCTCTGAACTGGGAAATCAGGTCCATTTTTAAGCTTACCGATATGTCCCTGTTGACCTCATAAATAGAAATTCACTAATTATTATGACAGAATAGGGAGAGAACTGCATTTAAACACAAATCAAAACTAAGTGAGAATGATCTGTGCCTTCTAGAGAAGGCACCCTCTATATACCTTCTTACAAATCACAAGTCTCAAGTTACACTATATATTTCCATGATTGTCAGGGATATTAATGATTAAATACATTCCATTCTATACCTTGAAAATACTTATTTTCATATCTTCTTCCTTTTTAAATCCAAGAAAAATACCATTTATTATTCAATTCAGGATTCAAAATGAAATAGGTATACTACTTTTCCAATACATGCATTCTTCAATACTTGTATAGAAAGACATAAAATTAAATGCTTAAGTCAGTACATTTTCAAGCAGATATTATTTATGGAGTGCTGATGGAAACAAGCCTTTACAAAAAACAATGCAAAAATATTTTGGTTTGCTTCTCAACTACATAGAAAGTTTTTGTTCTGGGAGGTCCAGCAAACAGACAAAAATATTTGACGCTGTAAAACCCTTTTTCACTCTTTACCATCAAAAAAGTCTATTATTCTTGTGTCTCAAAGATCTCCCTTTATTCAGACCTGCTTACATTTAGTCATGTTCACAGTGACCAAATTTTGAATTTCCTGGTAAAATATCTCTATGTGTTCATTTGTTTTAAGTATTTCAGATGTATTTGCCTGTTTTCTCTAAATAAATTCCTTGCCTTCTTCCATTTTTCAACTTGCATGCAAGGGTAGCACAACTGTCTCTAATACCTAATTTGTATATTCAAAAATCCATCCATCCATATTTAATCATTTCCTTGCATAGTCAAGTAGCAAGCATCTATATTCAGAGACATGTGATGGGACTGAAGGGGACAATGAAATAGAAACTATCTGCCCACTCTGTGCTTTTCACTGCTTGTCATCACTCAAATGCATAGGGCTGTAGAGAAACTTGTAGCAGGGCTACTGTACCTATGATTTTTGAATACTGTTGCAGATTTAATGATATGAAAATCAAACAAATTAGAACAAAATTTAAGCTACCACAGTAGAGAGAGTTTCCATATTAGTTTAATAATTACTTTTATAGCCAGACAATTTGCCATAGATACTCTCTAGAGTGAACATGAATTAGTATAATCTATGAACTACTTTGCTGAGCTCGTCCAGAGATCTCTTTTTAAGCTGCAAATTTTGACACACATTTTTAATCATGTGCCTGGCAGTTAAAACTTTATCAATTTTCATTACTAAGTACCTACATCTGATTTGAAAGAAATATGGAGAGCCATACTTCAGGAGGAAAGAAACCAAAACCAAACCCAAACCCAAAAAGACTTCCCAAACCCATAGAAACATCTATGCCTTCATTCTGGTCCTGAAAAAAATGCCTCTATTGCCTGATCTAGGACAAGTTTTCTGATTTTTTTTTCCCCCAAACATAAGAAAACCAGGAAACAATGTGAATACAGTATGATGAAAAAGCCAAACCTAAATAGAATCACGTCAAGTGAATATCTGTGACAAGTTTAACAAGAAATTATATAAACAGTGCGCTTAGTTATCTTCAGTTTATAATTACCAAGTTGTCATAAGCCACAGACACATAACCCCTTGTGATGCAATCTACATTTCCACAGTTCACAACAGAAGGGTAGCTCCTGAGGCTATTATTTCCCTTTTTCCCTTCTTGCAGTGCATTTTTGCAACATATTTCTGAGTTTTATCATTAGAGTCCAGCTAGAAGCATACTTCTGTTGCCAACCAGTATTCCCCCATAAACTCTTCCTCCCCCACGAAGGGAAAATGTAGGACAGTGCTGCAGTGGTGGGAGAAGAAGCAGGGAAGGTGAAGTGATGAAATACACAATCAGAAACAGTAGCTCTACCAGACATGTATTAGGCAGCATCCACCTTAGTCATAACCACTCTTCAACTGCACCTCATCATAAGCTATTGCACACCACACCTCTCACAAGAATAGGCATGTTTTCCATGTTTCTGCACTCTCAGTCTCGTTTTACATAAACAACATTAGTTCTCCTTCATTTTCTCAAATTAACGAATGAAAAATCAAATGAAAGTCAGCAAGACTCATACACATTTTTACAATTAGTTTTTCCAAGTATCCCCAAAGGCATCTAGAGAGGAGTAACTAGATTATTTTCAATTACATGATCTTCTGAATAATTATCAAAAAATATCAGCATAAAGTGTCAGTAATAAAGCAGTCTAACAACATATTCAAGCAGGTGAACATGGATAAGGAAGCTCAAAACACACAGTTAACTCCTTCCAAAGTCAATTAAAAAGGAAAATCCCTTCTTAGAAAATCCCCATCTAAAAAGGAAAATCCCCCTTTTTAAGACAGACGCTAGTTGGCTTACTCAGAGTAGAAGAAAACTTTTTAAGGTTCAACTCTGTAGATAAGCAAGGCTTAAGACTCCCATACATTGAAGGTGGATCATAACATCATCAAAATAAAGGTTATCAAAGGTCTGTTGCTTTTTTTAAACACACAAGAGAAAAACTGCCTTGACAGTTATAGGTTGCTCCCACTAGTAATTCTCCATATTAATAATCTTAAAACAAGAAATCTGTCTCAGAGCCGTTTCCCATTGTTTTAACTCCAGAAAAGAACTTGTAAGATGTAATGAGCCTTCTGTTTTCATCTGGGCCATCCCACTACTTACCAGCAGAGTAATAAATAGAAATAAACTCTGCAGTTTGGTACATATGAATATTATTTTCTTTTATCTTCTCAGGTTTACTTTCAGTCTGTCTTAGCTAAAAGCTAATTTGCATACTAAAAATCCTTCTCAGACCCTCAAATTCATATGCTAATATTTTCAGCTATCAAAGTCATATGCATAAATACTGGGTTCATGCATTAGACGTCTAGAATTAGCAGTTGAAGCTAAACCCTTTGATAATGGCAACAGACTTTGTGGCTCTGGTTTACCTGCTAAACCTCTTCCTGGAGAACTATCCAGCTGGAGAAAACACATCCCGCACACAGATTTCTTGGCTGTGCCGTGTCACACATCACCCAGGAGCTGTCACTTCAGCAGAAGGAGCAATATCAAGTTAGGCCTAAGAAGAAAGCAGAACATCCAGCAAAGAATATATTAGCCTCTTAGTTAAGGACAAGAATAGTCAACCAAAACCCACAATCATTACATCCATTTCCTAATGGGGGGGGAGGGAGGAGGGGAAGCCCTGAAGATAGGTTAGAGCAACAAAAGGATTGAAGTTATAGAAATAATAAATGCCGCAGTTATCTTCCAAGCATCTATACCCAAAATATCCATAGAGATTTATATCTAGGCAGCTGTATATATTGCTTAGAGAACTACGCACATAAGAGGACTCAGAAGTCAGCAGGTTGAAGAGAATGCTCCTAAATTAGGCGGGGGAATAGTGAGAGTCACAGGTCGAGAACTGCAGCCTTGAAACTTTGGATTTAATGTTGCTGCCGTTACAGCAATATGACCGGGAACTCTTTCCTGGAGTTTGGCCCTGAAAACACTCCTCTCCCAATTGACAAAGGAGCAGGCACTTTTACTACCTTCCTCTCAAGGAATAGCTTAAGACACCCAAGACCTAGGTTCAAATTCCAGCTTTACCAATGGGATTTTGAACCCAAATCCCTCCCTCCTACCTACGACCGGATATTCTGATTGAGAGATGCTCTCAAATGCTTCCTCAATAAGCTTTCACAATTTGCAAAGAGCAATTAAATATTCAGTTGGCAATAGAGAATATGCTCAGCTACAGCTTGGTAATTGAGACACCAACTTCCCTTGTCTTTAGGATTTGCTCCAGTGACTGCTCATAGGAGCAGAAAGCACAGGGGAAGGGAACCACATGCTCCTTCAGCCTGTTGTGCAAGACATGCTGAAGTGAGCCCAGCAGGGCACTTCTGCAGAGGGGTGCTCAGCACCAGCCTGGCCTAAGCAACGGGGAATTCATCTGGCAGGTATTTTGGTGGCCAGGGGCTTTGGGCCCCTGGCCCAAAGGGAGGCAAGCACGGAATAGGGTGTTTTGAGGATTCAGATTTTGAATTTAGGTACTATGTGCTAGTTAAGAACCTAAGCCAGCTGTGGAACACATTTAAGCAAAATAATGCAGCTTGATCTGGTTTACACTAGGCTAATTTTGTAATGATTGTTTTAAACGCCTACTAAAAATTATTTGCATATTGTAAGAGTGATTGGAAAATTCATTCTATTCTTTCTTATACAATCAAATGGCTCAGTATTTTTGGGAAGGTCCCTGGATTCTATAAAAACTGGAAATGTCATGAAGATGCATCTATGATTGTGAAAAGTATTTGTTTGCACATTAGCTTCAGCATTACTTTTTCTGATATTAGTTTTAATATTACATCATTTTAATTTTCAGTATGCCAACTCTGTACAGACATCTGGGTGGTAAAAGCTGGGGGCAGCTGAACTGCTTTGTAGGTACTCTGCTGGTTGGCATTTTGCACATGTGCAAGGCAGTTTGGTGTTGATATTTAGGCTTGATTGGCAGCAAAACACTTTGTTTAAAATAGAAGAATTTCTAAATTCACTAAACTTAAGTCTTGGCAAGTGAAGAACTGAATGACAAATACCAGAGTAGCTGAGCATAAAGGCATTCTATGTAATACAAGGTACCAAAAGGAAACAAAATAGGACCTTGCTACCATTTGAGGCCAGAGACCAGTATAACTCCTTAACCATGCAGGATGGCAAGACATTTGTTATGTAACAGCAACTTCAGATGGCATTTTTAAATCCTGCCATCTTTTCACTGAAGAACAGAAGATTAGACTTCTACAGACTCTGAGAGACAGGGAGTGGAGCCAGCAGCAATATTTAGCACAGAGTGACTGATTTCTGGCACCATCTAGCTTCTCTGCATCAGGAATCTGGCAGCCTGGTAGGTGCTTTTCAAAGACGCTGATTGAATAGTTGATAGTAGTGCTATACAAAGGCTCAAAACAGCAGAAGAAAGAATGCGAAAGAGTAGGTCCTAAGCCCCAAAACTGCATTAATTTTTTTTTTTTTTTAAAGGTAGTGGGGAAAAATATCCTGGGCAGAATGCCAAAAACATTGTTCATCATTCAGCTTCTGACTATGTGTCTCTGACAAACATCTAATATATATCAAACATTTTGGGCACAAAGAAGTCATAATGCAAGAAAGACTGTTAGTTCTTAATTTTCATGAGACATGGTATAATATGCAAAGTACAGATTTTATTTGACCAATAAAACTATCCCTATTTCCACTCAGAACTGTAAAACTCCAATGAGTCTTTATAATAAAGGTAGTGAATTTGTACTCATTTGCTACACTTACAAGGAATTTTGAACTATAGAAACTCCAGTTCATCACCACCAGCTCTGTATGAAAAATTGCTGATCATGTGAGAAAAGCAGCCATGTTATGTTGCTGAATGTCAAAATGGAATCAATTGATGAGATGTACAAGCTTTGAATGCTTGTGCACTGTAAAATTTTGCAGAAACATATTTATTCATCAGCATAAAGACACATTTACAGACTTACACCTTGGGAAACCAGAAAGGAAGACAAATCAGGTTGGTTTATGTCCTCAGTAGAGGAGGAAAGGGTGGGAAAAGAAGAGGAAAAATAATCTTACTGGACTATATGAGGCAAGCGAGCATACCTACTCCAATTCAGAACCTTTTTTCAATTCACACAGTGAAACTTTCTTTCCATTTGTCTGAAGTCACCTGGAAATCGCTTTAGGAGGTAATCCCTTCACATTTGGTTTACTCAGTATAGGCCAAATCAAAGCAAGGATTCTCAAATGCATGACCAACCCAATCCACTTTCTTATTTACTTGGTCTTTTCAACTACATGCGTGCACAGCTACTGAAATAGAAAATTAGCTATGTTTACACACAACTAATATATACAAGTTTCCTAACGGAAAGAATGGAACATAGTTACATGCTTTTTTGTATAATCCACTTAAAGTGGTATTTCTCTGCCTCTTCTTCAGTGTCTTGGCTCAACATACTCCATCTGTATAGACACATTTTCTCAGTAGAGAGGTCTAGGGTTATTCTGTTGTTGATTTGTTCATGATCAGCCGTTGTGTTTTGTGGTTTCATCCAATAACTGAAGTGTAAATGCAAGGGAGACATAGCTGCCTATTTGTTTTAATTGTATTTCAAAGGATTTCCTTTAAAGAAGAGTCTTACATTCTCTTCTCCCTAGATAATTAGGTTTTTTTAGACTACACATTTTCCATTTCTTTTGATTATACAAGACTATGAAGGACATATATTTTCCACAGCATAGGGACAGCTGATATCTGAACACTAGCAAGTCAATATTTGATGTGGCATGAATAAGAGTATCCAAGTGGGAAGGAATTTCGAGATTTAGATCTGAGTAAGAACTCAAATGAACGCAATCTGAACTGCAAGCAGAAGTCCAAACTGAAGTTTGAAACTACTCTCAAAGTCAGCACCTGTTATTTGAAGACGCATTGAGCTCATTGAACAGTTACAGATCAAAATGGAAGAGCAAGTAAAACAAAATTAGGTAATGGGAACAAACCAGAGAACATGTTTGTAAAAGGGAAAGGAAAATTGAGACATCTGTCAACAGCCTATATCTTGGATGCCTCTTAATGGTTTTATATTCAGTTATATGTTATTCAACTGTAATTACTACAAAGGGTGTCTACATAGTTTGGATAAGCCACAGGTATTAGAACTAAATAATCTTGGGCTATTGCATAGTGCTCATCTGAAATAACATTGCATTGAATTTAACACATTTCTATGCTATTCTTGCACTCAGATTGCCCTTTTCAGCGCTGCACAAAAGAAAACACTAGAATTTTTAGCAGAAATTCCACTGAGTGTCAAGGGAAGGGATCTTTCAAAATCCCTTGGTCCTTTTGACATTCCCTGCATGCAGTTTCAGGGTAACACATTGTTTTAAAAAGTCTGGAAGTTAATTTTCTAGAAAACAGTAAAGAACTTTCACTAAGCCCTTCTCCCTTCCGTTTTCCTAATGAGCTCTTACGTACAGCTGTCCCAAAGTAGAGTGATTTGCACGTGTGTAAACACACACATGCACACACAAGCTCTTGGCTGCCTATGTTTGTGCCGATTTGTTTTAGTGGCATCATGCCCAATCTAAAATTGTCTGCCCTGTAGCTCCTCAAGAAAAAGGCTATCATGTGTTTGACTGAAGATGTTATGGCATTGCTCATGTCCTCTTTCTAGAAGACAGCTCTGCTGTTTTCTTCCACATGAAGTTAGATTTCCTGGTATGCACATATGCAAACCTCCCCCCCCAAAAAAATCCGACATGACCTTCCTCTCTACTGTATTCTCATGTGCCAATAAAATAAGTTGCAAACTTAGCCAAAAAAAAAAAAAAAAAAAAAGGAAAAACCCCACATCCAGCAAGTACTGGGTTTATGTGAATATTTTCAGAAGACACTTATACTATGCAGGTAATCCAATATAATAATAAAGAGCTGAATGAGATTCTGATCCTAACCTTCAGGTACCCAAAATAGGTGCTTGAGAGTAAGCATTGGAAATAAGGCAAAGAACAGAGGAGAGGAGAGAAGTGTTAAAAGTATTATAGGAATGGGGTAATGCTACCCTTATTTTTTATATTCAGGAGGAGTTTGTCATGACTACAGTAGCCCACTCCCTTTTTGCACTGAATAATTCCCAGCATTTCTGTACCACCACATCTCAGATACACATATTGAAGACTTAACTTTCTAATCTTGCAAGTGTGGGTAGAGAGAAGGGGAGAGCAAGAAATACCAATAAGCTTCCCCTCCCCTTTGCCCTTACATTACTGAACAATACTTCTCTCTTTCTCCAAATACTTGAGGAATTCACTGCCTCTGCAATAGAGGGAGGAGAAGACTGAAAGGAGATGACTGATTTGTATATGCATCATACGTTATTTTTTTATTTTACAATTTAAAAATGTATTTTATATGTATATTTCTCAAATAGTGGGGATGAAATTGCAGTTTCAGGGAAAAAAGTGACCAGGATTTGTCACTCTGTTATTGCCTCTTTAAATAGATTTTATATACTAGAGAAGAATCTGGATCTCAGAAACCATTTGTCTTCAATTTCCTTCCAGTTTTTGCCCTAGGAGAGGTGGGGCAAATTGCTAAGTATTTTAGCTGCTCTTTATTCTCCTTCCTCACTCCACTGTGTCTTACATTATATTAGCAGTGCTGTGAACAGCATATGACAATAATACTGAGCTCTTATGCAATACACTCAGACTAGACCCTCATATGCCGATTAAGTATGATCCATATTTCACAAGAAGAAAAATAAGTTCCAGAAACATGAACAGACTGGTTATGTCCTTTCTTAGGTCATATTGTATTCTTCCTTCCATGTTATTCACTAATTTATTTCTTCCTCAGTCTCATATTCTGTCTCCCACAGCCTTAAGGGACGGTATTCGGAACCTTAAACCCGTTTCAATCAATGGGATGAGGTCAGCCATCAAATCCATGGGATCGGCAAGATTAGAACATATTTATCCCACGTCCAAGTGCAGTGCCCTATTCAGACAGCTATGCTGCCTGCTAGTTATCACGTTGAATTGAAAACAAAAGTTACATTAAAAGACAGCAGGATCATTATTTCTCCCTTCTGCCCCCCTCCTCAAGTGCCTGAGGTCATTTTCCACAGCAAAAATGAAAGCCCTTCTTGGAAGTGTTTTTGTGCTAAACAGCAGTGGTTAATTTCTTGCAACTAATTAGTTATTCAAGTGAAAGTATAATGATCCTCCAGCATGATTGAAAGTGCTTCAACTGAGTTTCTTGCTAACAGCATAATTCTAGAAAAGACGCAATAAATCAGCAGGGTTATGGAAATCTTTAAACAAAGCAAGTCTACAACAGGAACCCATTAAAGATATAACCATGTAATATTTATGTACCTAGCTGACTTGTGCTTTTAACCTAGCACTTTCAGCTATAGCTTTTTAGCACCTGGGTCATATTCACTAAGAATGAAATTCACCCTATCTGCTAAAAGCCAGCATAATGTCTCTGCATTAGGTGTTCAGAGTATAGAGTTACCATAGGACTTAAGTGATGGAGCCTTCCCACCGAATGGAATTTCATCCGGATTTTTCTAAAGAAAAATACAAACAGAACACCTTTAAGCAGCACAGAAATTTGAATCTGTGGGCCTCAAACTCCCTGATTACCCTTAGCCAGAAAATTAGTAGGTACCTGAACAAGAAAGGTTTTATAAATCCAAGGAGATATTGATGCAGAAAGAAAACTTCTCAGAATAGCCAATTTCACCTATGATTGTTCAGATATATGATTTGTTGATTAAGAGTGGTTACTGAGATCGTAATAGCGGATCTCTCGAGATTTTTATGCTGACTGCATAAAATGCCATCCACTTACTCCAAAAACTATTAATTCATTACAGGTTGGTTTAAATGTATTAGGTACTGCAGAAAAGCAAGATCCAGTCGTGTGGAAATACATTTTGACTATGTTTGTGCCTTCTGGATGTTATTACAGTTGTACAAATCTGATCCCCTTAAATCTCCAAAAGGAAGAGCCATTTCCCTTTCTTCCATCACATTAAACTATGTCTGCATGTGTGTTTACATGTATTTTTAAAACACACACAAGGGTACGTGAAGCAAAGGGAATGGTTTAATAATCTCCACTTCCTTTGGCTATACATGTTTTCCCTCATCCCATCCACTCATTTACTTCATTGCCAATCTCCCAGTCGGTCTTCCCACGGTTTTAAGAGACAGAATTTGGATTCACAAACCAGTTTCAATCGAGGTCCCAAACACTGCTTTATTTCCTGGCCGACCCTTCCTTACTGCAGCAGATGGCTGCAAAAAGGGAAACCTCGCTGCTGTGGGGCTGGAAAAGGGAAGCTTCAGGAAGAGGTGTAGACACTGCAGTTTCCTGGGACTCTGGGAGGGGGGAGGAAGCAAGAGGGTTATAAGAAATTAGCCAGAGAAAGGGACTGAAGGACAGAGAAAAGGAGACCAAACATCACTCTCCCTTCCCAATAAAATCATCTTTGCTCTCACCATAGGTTTTTGGGCCAATGACCACTTTCAACTCGCACTTTCTGTTGGAAAAATAAATTAGGAGTCCAGCTTAATTTTGTCAAAGGAAAGTTTAAAGTGGTCACTGGAGCACAAAGTGCTTTTCAAAGGACAGCTGAGCTCAACAGGGACAAGGAGGAGGATGTTGAGAATGCCACAAAAATACAGGCAGATTAAAAACATTAAGGGCACACCATTTTTCAACAATAAAGATAAGGCTTTTATAACAGTTCCTGCAATCTTGTATCTGTTTATTGTGGGCTATTTTTCTTTAGAAGAATATATATTACTTAAAAATACCTTTGCCAGGGCAGAAAATAAGTAGTTTGTGTGTGTTGGTCTTTATAAAAAAAACCAACAGAAAACAGTAAATGAACTAGGCATTCGCTCCCTGACTACACGGGATTATGCTTCACGTTCATGCTGTAAATCATTGGATCCAGTACAAGTAATTATACTGCAATGGGTTTTGCTATGCTAAATATTTAAACTGTGTGCCCAGTCCTTCAAAGTCTGAGCTTATTCTGTGTTCAGAGCTTTGTAGGGTTGAGTCAATAGCATATTTGTTTTGAATGGTTGTTCCTAGATAACAGTAACAAAAATCCAAAACTTGTTTACATCATTTAACATGCCTAAAAGCTTAGCTCAAGACACTAAAAAAAAAGCAAGCAAGCAGAAAAATGCAATTCTTTAGAATGGTCTCTGCTGTTGAAAATAAGAAGTTACACCATCAAAAGGCAAAAAGGATGTTTTGCCAACTCTGGACCAAAAACTGTTTTGTTTTTAAACTGGAGCAATGACTGGTGTAAAAAGATTTCAAGGAATTTCCTCTTCTCCCTGAACATAGCCATGAGCCTTTCTGCTACCGCAGACTGCACATTGTAGTGATTGCAAATAGGCATGTCTTGTGGGTCCTAAGCAGTAGCCTTTATTTATCAGAGCATACAGAATGTGTGATGGAGAGTCAAAGCAAAGCAAATCAGCAATTGCATCAATCCTATGAGAACTTTGTTCCCATCTGAACAGTACCTTCAGCTCTAACAGACAGATGTTACATCCGCTGTTTAGCAAGTGCCCCTCTACTATTTTCTTAACTCGTATTGATATCTTAAGAACTAGATTTCACAAACATTTACACACAGACACCCATGGAGTGTTCGACATACTCTCGAGCTGCATTTGTGGTCTAACTTCTGTAAAGTACGGTGATATTTTTAGGAACAAAGATGAAGCATAATCTCTCATCTGTTTCAAATTACATATGAAAAATACTGAGTATGTTAGCAACAAATAGATTTGCATGCAGAAATTTTACAATGGGAAAAATGCAAGAATGCCAAAACACAATTACAGCAAAGGAAATAATGCAAACAGGTAATGATTTACCACCCTTACGTTTTCAGAATCACAGTTCTAACTGAATGCTTCCTGCCTTTACTTAGTGTCCAGTACTCTGTAATAAACACAGTATTTGAACAAACATACTTTTTTTTCCATATCTACGTGCTACCTAGAAAGCTCCTGATATTAATCTGGAAGCAGACACAGAACCCAAAAAGATGCCTCTTTTCCAGTGAAGAGGTGATTTCCCCTCTCAGGGCCTGGGGCAGTGTGCCTCAAATGCTAATAGCTTGAGTAGTGTGCAATAGCCCTATATTGTTTATATAGCACTTCACATGTTCAAAGCACTATGAGATATCAGTCATCACTACACTTTTATGAGGCTGTAATATTACCCACTAAACATTAGGGTTCAAATGACTTGCTCTTGATCAAAAGAAACTTTGTGCAGCAGGACCATAATTATGTGAATTTGGTAATTCTCACAGTCCATTCCTATGGTGAATCAAAAAGAAGAGGGGGATGGGATATTAAAGCCAATTGCTACTGCACTCTCCTCTGGCAGTGAGATACAGACACATGGAGAATCCCTAAGCTAACTGGCACTCAAACGGCACCTTTTCTGGTAACTTCTAAAAAATAATTAAAAATCAAAAGCACAAATTAAACAAAATGTTTTAAAAGCCCCAAACATGTTTTTCTGAATATATGTTTTTCATATAGTCATTGTGAAGAACCTAAAAGACAACACACAAACTGTACTGAAATACTCCAGAAATCCTAAGATGGGGATCCCCATTCATTCTGAAGCACTTTGGTTTTTTAAAACCAAGAGGATTAGTAGACGAGTTAAAAGTAATCAGCCCATTTTCTGCAGGTAAAGAACTGCAATCTATTGTCTAACACTTGACTACAGTAGGACGCAATAACTTTTAGAAATATAGAATATTTTTACCCTCCATTTTTATACATACTTTCATTCTATGAAAATTCAATTGCTATGCTGACATTTATAAGTCTAGCCTCAAAATATCAAGTTTCCATTCCCCTAAAATAAATACAAAGACAAAGGAGATGTTGAAAAACAACCAATGAATCCACAGTCTTGGTACATATGACAACTAAATAAATGCTTGACATAAACACTAAACAGGATACATCCTGAAGATTCTTCTCTTTATAGCTGAAAACACTTCATGTAAAAATACCAACACTGAGATTGAAGACAGACAGAGAGAATAAGAAAACTCCTATCCTCTGCCTTTCCATCCAGCACCCAGCCTATCATACAATATCGTCTTTCCCACATCTTACATTTTAACTTGTACGCAGTCTTGGTTTCCACACGTACCATATGTTTTCTGAGCGTAGCTTCAGAGTTATTGGCCTTAGAGTCTTGTCTGCAGGATCACATGGGAAATAGATCATACTACTAGGACAAAAATGTAGACCTCTACACACAATCCAGATTCATCAAATAAGAAAAGGATGCCTGTTTAAGGCTATCACAGGAAGGGGGAGGGTAAGATATTCCCTTCCAAAGCAGTAATGAGTATGGAGAATTACTAACAGAACCTCTTGTGTTTTAGCTGAGTTGATCGTGTTGCTCTTAATATTTACTCCCTCTATCGTACAACTTCCATTTGACATTTTTTGGGTACAGGCCACACAGAACTCTATGCCAGACTGTGTTTGCAATTTCTACTGTTTTGACTTACATTGCCTGAAAAATTACTGAAGTATTTGCTAAATTAAAGTTTAAGCATAATGTCAGTAGGTGAGCATTACTTCATGGCTATTAATGTAAAAAGCAGTTACCATACTCCATCTACTGATCTAAAGAACAGATGTTTGCATATGATTTATGGACACTGAAATATGTGCATATCTTCCATAAATAGTAATGTGTTCCAGTAACAAATAGGGGAGAATTGTCATCCAAAAGGCTGGGAAACTGCAGGCAGTATTAGAATTTATTCACCAATTTCTTGGCTTTAAATAAAAAGCAAAGCTTATAGGTCCAGTGCCGCAATCCTGTATGTTGGAAAAGCTCTTACAATTTCAAACAGGACTGACAACATGAAGTAATAAATTGCGGGGTCAGGCTCAATAGCTCAGATATAAAAGTCTGTTTAGAACACATGAAAGCAGCTATGATTTGTTAAATAAGGGTAACAATTTATATTGATTGAGGTACAATAAGTCTAAAGCAGTAAGCAAAAAGCCAGTACTGCCTTAGGTTTTTTTACATTAAATTTTGGTTTGGAAGTGTCTTTAATGTCAAAATTTAACAAAATACTAATCAGGTAAAATTCTAATGGGCAAAGGCATAGTTTTGAACTCTGCAATTAAATTATTTCTGGAAGTGCAATCAAATATTTGATTGCACTAATATCATTGCTGCTCCTCACATTGGTTCTGTTCCTAAATTGGCTTGACTAATCAGCATCCCAACTCATAGCCTGTGTTGTGGACGTAATATTATCTAATGGGTTTAATTTCAAGAGCACAGTCAATTTTTGGACAGCAGACTTACTAAAAAAACTTAGTCAAAGGCTACAAACACATGAACTAGCATACTTGGAGATGTCCTGGTTTCTGGGCCAGCAGAACTCTGGTAGAACTCAATGAACTGCAGATTGTTCTGTGACGGCTATGCATGTCAAACAAGTTTTGATTTAGTTTAAAAACCAGACTTGCAGTTATTTCTGCACCTCAAAAATTGTTTTTCGGTGTGCCAAGATATTTTCCCCCTCTTTTTTCATGAGCAAGAAGCAGGATGATTCTGCATATCTTTAGATTTCTTCATACCATAATGACAAAAAAGCAGCTTTGTAGAATGCAGAATTTAAACAAGGCAATCACAACTTTCCCTCCTGTCTCAGGCTGGCATGCACTAGTGCTTCAAGATGTTATGCAGCTGCTACTTTTCTCCAGAAAAGGCTGTACTACAGTAAATGGTGAAATACTCCCTAAAACATCTTTTTTCCAGCAGAGGTTTACAAAGATGATTCCATAGGTTGAAGGCAACATGAAAACATTGTGATTGTCTAGCTGGTTTTCTTGAAAAACATTGGCCTTAGGATTACTGCATTAGTAATTAGGAGCCAATGCTATATTCCAATGCAGTGCAGAAACAACTGCAGTTAGTGTTTGTAGAATACAGTGAAAGTCTTTGATTACAATGAAGGTTACTGGATTCAGTTCTTGCAGTTTTTAAGACCACAGAAGAAATGAACACTTTTCATTTTGTCAGTAAAAGGACTTCCTCTTGATAGCTGCACAGAGTTTTTACTTTCAGCATATAACTCAAAGTCATCCAAGAATAAATTGAATCTCTAATAACTACAGGCAGCTGGATTTAATTCCTTTTGGTGGAAGCACAGCAGTGTCAATACTTACTGAGATTTAGTATTACTGCTAATTTATTGCAGGTAAAACATCAATACAACATGAAAATTTGTCATTTGAGAAAGGTTTAATAAAAAAGATGAACACACAACACAAAAAATAGAAAAAGTAATAAGAACTGATAACTGATCATTCTGCTTCACTTTTTTTCCCCAGATGAGCATCCAGGTGCCAGCTGGTGTAAACGCAGATGCCACTGACGTCAATGAAGCTGTGTCAGTTTACACCGAGAATCTGATCCCAAGTGTGTTAATGCCATTTTTAGACACTGCCACTGGAATTCACTTTTGCAACACAATTAAAAATACATCCACGCATTGCATTTTTTCCTGTCCCCAAGTGTATAACTGGAAGCCTGTTGACAGACTGTGGGAGAGGGCAAGTAGGAGGTGGAAGTAGCCAACAACTGTATCCACGAGATAACTTTGCAATATGAGTATTAACACTATTGTTCTCTTGTCTTCCTTTTATACAAATGAATATTTGCCTTCAAAAAGTCTTAACTCCACCTTCCAGTAACAATTCAATGCCAGCAAAAGAAACAAGATGCTGTAAAACATGCAGAGTATCTACCATATAAATATGTTAACATACTACTTTAATCAGTGTACAATCTGAATAGACTGTTTTAATACATCATTAGGGAAATTATCTAAAATTGTAAGAAACCCCTCAAACCTGAGATCTGTGGATTCACCTAAGTGTTTTCTCCTAAGCAATCTCACTGCTGTACAAGCAGTAGCATTGTTAAAAGTACTAAAACAGCTGTTTGTAAGTAGCCTGTAAGCCAGGCCTGTCTGACATCTATCCATTGAGCATTTATGTGGGGGAGGGAGAAGGAAGAAAGGAAGAGGTGCGGCAACAAGCGGGGCAGAGTAGTACTTCACAGCTCCAGCCACCATTTCTAAGTAAGGAGAGGGAGCTTTTATTAATGTTTTACATAAGGCGGCTGTTAAACATGAGTATACTGTATAGCAGTTGCCAGTATTGGCCAGTACAATGAAGTTGAACATTAGTCCTTTGATTCAAGATATCAAGGTCAAAATGGAAAAACTAACTAATTAGAAGCGAAGCTGCAGTTCACGTAGCATTGAAGTAATTGTTTGTGCAGCACAACACCCATATCTTCAATTTAGGTCAGGCCGTCAAGAGGAGGAAAAGGACTGAAGACTGAAGATGAGATGCTCTACTTCACACAGTTGCCCTCTGGAAGGACTGGTAAAGGCAGTCACTTAAATTAAGTACAGGTCATCAGACAAGATATCTAATCTATTCCTAAGACAGGCAGCTCTAGCAGTCCAAATCCCTATGGCCTTTACAGCGACACAACGAACTACTTCCTCATGTACCTCTGTCAATTCACGTTAGGTTCCAATTTTTTTAAAGTGATATTTCATGCACACCATGACCCTATTGCTCATAGCAAGGAAAGTGCTTTGGTTTATTTATGACCTACTAACCTTAAATAAAAAAAAACATACATCCAATTTGAATGTTCATATAAGCCTGCAGATCTGAAATAAAACTTAAAATAAAGCTGGCATTTGTAACAGCTAGCTAAGCCCAGTAAGGGATTTTAAAAAAAATCAAAACCAGATGAGAGAAGATGAAAGCATTTTTACCCTGCATAACCTACACACATCAGGAATCAGGGCTGGAGCTCAGGAATACTTTTTTGTGGTTTTGTACTCACAAGTTTCAGCCCGTTTCAACAGAGGCTAGGTAACCAAGGAAATACTGAGGTTTTTCCATTATGGGGGGCGGGGAGGGAATAATAATAACCTGTGAAAGTAATTCCTTCTAAGATGCAATGCACCCAGCTGCAAGCTCTGCATAGCTCCTCTCCTTCCTCTACACCCCATCCTAACAGCCAGGTATCAGCCAGGCAAGACCCCATATTGAAATATGAAGTGACAGATGGAAGCAGGGAATAAAAGCATAGGAGTAAGTACTGAAAGAAATGGCATACAGAAAGAAAGCTTATAATAGGGTGGATGTTAAACATGAGTGACCCTAAACCATAAAGTCTATTCATTTGGCTAGGACAACATTGAACAGATGCAGATGCACAAAAGGCTACTGAGTTGGAGAGCCTTATTCTCTCATCATTCATGGTGGTGTAAGGAACTCCTTTCGTAACATCCACGGAATTAAACTGTGGAAAAGCTAGTACAAATAAATGGAGAAAAAAAAAAATGAGAGCTAAAGTATTGGCAGCAAATATCCCATGCTGGTGTATTGGAAGAAAAAAAAAAGGGTTGACTGCCACATATGGTTAGAATTCAGATATATTCATATTCACAGCGGCCTTCCTAAACAAAACACATCTAATCTACCATAAAGGAGGAAATTAGTTGATTCCATTCTTGTCTAGTTCCCCAACAGGCTATATTAATGACTCTCTGTCCTTTAGATATACTTGACAGAAAATATAGTTGAGTTAAATGATGTAATAAATACCTCTACATGCAGAGCAATTAGCTGAAAGAAACAGCTAGAACAAAGTCCTTGTCATGGTGTTTGTTTACACAGTATATACAGGCAGCACACTTATGACCTGCAGTCTTTTGGTGCCAGTTCCCTTTACGCAAGTATAAACAAATTTAACAAAAAACTGCAACATTTATAAAGATTTTTAAAATAATCAGAAATGGATGAGAGAGTATGAGATATCTTTTACTAAAGGACAAGGTAAACAAACCGCAATTCATAGAAGCCAATGAATCAGTCACATAATTTCAGTGCAGCAAGATAAGAGTGGACCTAGCAAAAAAGAATTCAGACCAGCTGACCTGCGAGACCACCTTCTGCAGGAAAACTCTGCTCACAAATGCAAATAAGGTAAAATTCCTAGGTTACCATGTTTTGCTTTCTGATCCAGCCTCTAAAACCCTTCTCCTACAACACGAAAATTGCAGCCCTACATATTTTTTCTTAATTTTTATTTATTTATTTAAGAATGAGGACAATTGAGTTGGAAAGCTCAGAAGATTGGAAAAAAGTGTTGTGCTGCTGTGGAAATTTTTAAGAATAAGCACTTTACCGTGTGATGATCAAGTTCCGGATATGGATAGCATGCTTCCACCTAAAAAATATATGAAAAGAAATTTAGGTCATCAAGCCTTGACGTACATTTGCCTTTTTTTTCTCCTGAAAACTATCATAACAGGTTCTGTGTGTATGACAATTTGTAAGGAAAAAAGGCCTTCTGTCTCTCTAAGATGTTTATTGAGAAATTAAGCCTTCTTAAAAGAAGATGTAGTTTTCATCAATCCTAAGTAAGTTTAAATCCAATTGAACCACGTCAGCAGAAGAAATTTTACTCAATTGGGCAATCTATAACTGGCAACACTGATTCATAAAACTCTTAGCCAGCTCTGTTCATATATGGGATCTTCTGTTTTGGTTTGCTATGAAGTTCAGTTTTGTGAAATGACAACATTAATCCACTTGTGCCTGGATCCCCAAGCTATATTGTTAAAGCCTGAATAAGTGAAATATCTTTTCTTTTCATAGAAAGAAGTTTGGAAAACTGCCAGCTCCTTGCACAAAGACTGAAATAGGATGGGCAGAGAAGGGTGTTGGTGTCGGTAAGAGAAAAATGACTGAAGTTGCATCATCTGTATGATTAAAATCATTGTGTGAATTTTGCTTTCCCCCCCCTCCTTTCAGACATTTGAGGATGCTGTCAAGTCAATGGAGTTCTGTTGTAGTGGTTGCTTCAGTGAACATTCAACGCTGTCGGTGAGTTTGGAATTAAAGTGAAAACCATCGACCGTTGATTGTACCCTCCAGCTAACCATCCTCCTCCTTACTTCATGCTTTCAGGCCTTAACACCGAAGATAGAAACCTAACCGCCACATGATGTTTCTCCCCTACCCTGCCAAGCTTTACAAAAAAGGTCACAATCAACATTCATTGCTGTCGGTGGGTTTAACTATGTGGACAAGCTCACTGAACAATGAATGCAACTGTGGCCCCACATTTTACAGTTGCCGTTGAGAGGAACATCAGCTCTGAAAGCAGTAGTGAGAAGCAAACACTTCTTATAGGCTACATTTTTCTGGTCAAAAAAATAGTTGGGGACATTCACTTTTTACTTGCTTGGTTTTAAGTGTGTTTAACTTAGCTGACTAGAAAAAAAATCACTGTCTTTTTCTGAAATATTGTCCTCCCAGGGTTCAACATCATTGAAGCCATAAAAATTCTTATTCAGTATGTATGTGGAAGTAAATAATAATACAGGGAAGTTTGTGTATATCCACTCCTAAGGACTCTGAGCATAAGAGGAAAGAATATTTAAATCTCATTTTAACTAGGCATTGCGGAATAGTCCAAAATTTCTTCTATACTTGTCACGACAAATACAAATGGGAGCCAGAGTTCAGAGATACGGATAAAATGTTATATCAAATAAAAGATTAATTAATTTTACATGAAACTGATTTTAAGCACCTAAATAAATAGTATTAGACAGCAAATACTATTACATTTACCTTTTTTAGGGATCTGAAAGATGACAGAGAAATGTATATCCAGTAATAATAATGGAACAGTAGTTAAATTGTAAAATTACTGTAAACTTTGGGTACCTATGTCACACTCTCAGTATTACTGATAGTAATAAGAAAATAAAAGTGTCAATAAAGCTCACAACTTTGTCCTTATTTCCTTACAACCCTTTATTAACCTGGTCAGACACACAGAAGGACCAGTCTACATTTCTCACATCACACACTCGTCTAAGGTAAGTAAGTTCCGCCTTTAGACTTAGTGCAACTGAGATATTCTGCAGTAGGAATTGCTTCCAAAAGTTAGGTAATCACACAGCATTCATATTGTTCCTCCTCATAATGGGGGTCCATTAATAATACTTTAGTCTGATTATTTACAGTTTCCTCAGCACATCAGTTACACAACAGTTGTCTTGTGTACTGTACTTGCTTGTTTTATCCATGTTTCACCATGTAGCAACTGAACAGGATACAAGCATTAAGGCTATCATGGGAGGATACATCTGTAGTTGCTTCTTAAACTTTGTATTACCAGTCTACTTAAATGATAAAAATATATTTCAATCATGAAAGAGATCAGTCCTCAATCCCATGCGAGACTGATATTTATAGGGAAAAAAAAAAAATCAGTTCCTCAAAGACATAACCACACTAAAAAATTCAATCCTGGAATTGGTTGGACATTATTTAAAATTGGTATTTAGGAAGATTATATTTTTTCATTGCAATACTTACTAGAAAAGAACCCACAGGGTCTATTGCTCACTGGATACTATTGTGGTCAGAGACAGAAGTATTAAAAGGAAGGGTTGCTGTGGATGTATGACTTCTCAGCAACACTGTTCAGAGGTAAGCCTGTGTCTTTAAGTTTACTTATTTCTACAAAAATGGGAACTTGAGTTACTACTGACTTACATATTGCAGATAGATAAAGATCATATTACAAGCAGGACTCAAAGGTATATAGTCTATCTAGAAGGAGAAATTAAAATTAAGTTGTAGCTAGTATGTTCTTGCAACAGGATGCATCAAGGTTCCTCCTTACTGGAAACTAAAAATCAGGTCTCGTTTCTGCAATACATTTATTAATGCTAGTTATAGTTGTGTTATGTGTTTTTAACAGAGAAAATACGTATCAAAATATAAGATTCTGGAATTTGGTAGCACTGGAAACAACCAGTGACCTGGAGCATGAGTGGTTTCTGCATATATGTTTGCTATGCTAACTAATAATGACTGAATGATTAGCACTGGGGGGACAGATTCCAGTGCAGGAAAAAGATTAAGTTATATCCTTTGCTAAGGCAGCACTTTTCCTCAAAATACATGTTTTTCCCTGATTTCTATCATAATTTTGTTTCATACACTCACTAAATATTAAACAGCAACAACTCATACCCTACTAGAACAGGATGCAGAAACCTCAGCCAGCATTGACGTAGGCACAGATAATCAGTCCACACGCGTTACAAATATAAAACAAATATTTTCACCTAGACTGCAAGTTTTTACTGCTTTCTGAAGAACAGACTCTGCAGCAATGGTCCCTTTTAATGGTGCCTAGTATAAAATTTATCAGTGATTTTAGTGACATCATGTTTTCATATAGAGATAGAAAAATGTCTTCTTAGCGTACAGATATATAATATTTCATAGAACTTAACTAAAAGTCAACTTCTACAGACTACTGATTTACAGAATGTTCATTGGCAAAACAATATCATTATTCCACACCCCACAAGAGATGCTGGCTTGCACACATCTTTCCTTACACCGTAAAGTCACAGAACAATCCCATTTTGGTAACAGTAGCAGTGAAATACTGTGCAAAGGTTTCATGGTTACTTTCATGGTTTTTTGTTGGTATATGTATGTACTCAGTGCAATGCCCACAGGCCATAGAGACATTCTAGAAAATTGCTCCTCAGTGTCATTGTAAATAATTCACTCACAGCAATATTTTTAGGTCAAGCATATCAAAGTTGCAGTAAACGCGATGGACCTTGACATAATAGGAGCACTGGTTTTACAGCAGCGGGGGAAGAAAAGGAATATACTTTCCATACAGGAGAGATCAGTTGCTGTTTCCCAGTGTACACAATACTGTGCTTGAAGACAGCAGAGGTGGTACTAAGGGCTTGTTATAAGGTTTGGAGTTCCTGGGGTTTTTGCTTACCTCTAATTGTTCATTTTTTTTCCTGACTTCTGGCATAAGAAGGGTCAAAACATCTAACCCAACACTTTCTGCATCAAGTCTATAAATTCTGTTTAGCAAGTACAGAAAGACACTTGGTTTTACCTCTAAAACTACAAGTCAAAGAGTTCCTATGATAGAAATAGTCTGTGATATTCAGGACCATGGTAGGATGAATATGTTAGACTTGCTTTTTGGCACAGCGCAATGCCACCACACTAACATCTCTTGCTTTACAGATGGTGAAGTGACATACAGTAAGTTAAAGAGTTAAATATAGAAGTAGTCTTATAGTTGAACTGGAAGCAGTATCTAGATGATCTTGGACTCTAATCATGTGTCTTTCCGGAAAAAAAAAAGAGTAATCCTCTAATCCTGACTTTTCCCTAATGCGAACACCAAGTTTTTCATGCTGACCACCCCCTTTTTCTTTTATTTTGATGTTTATCTTTGTTACTTGCCAGAGTTACAATGAAAACCAATTTTTCTTTTAAGCACTTGCATGGTGACACCCCCTCTAGATTAATTTTTATATCTTGCCTTTTCTTTTATTTAGGTTTGTATAATTTTTCTTAACTTTTCTTTTTTTTTTTAGTCTTCCTGTGCATCCTCCTTGAGTGCGAGTGCCAGAAACGCAGACCACATTCCAAACAGCCCAGCCAAGGCTAGCTGAAATAGTCTGATGTCTCCTTATTTTACAAGCAATCACTGATCCTTTTCAGCCAAAAATAGCATTTGTCATGGCACCACACAGTTAACACATTTAAATTTATCTAACATTATTCCATAGATACATAAGTGTCCACAAGTTCTTTCCTAGTTTGAAATAGATTATTTCATTCCCTTGAAATGCAGCACTTGCAATTTTTTTGAACTTGGAGAATTTTTTTCAAAATATAGCTCCTCCTCACCCCCAAAAAATTGCTAAAGTTTTGAAACTTAGATACCATGGCAGCATGTAGTAGTATGAACCCTGAATACAAGCAGAAGCCTATCATGATTTAGTAAAAAAATACTTAAACTTGTCATTGTATTTCATTTCCCCCCCATTATTTTAATTTTAAAAGTACAGACTGCAAAAAAGGAAATAGAAAGAATAAATTCAAAACCAGCAAGTTTTTCACGAACTTAAAAAACATTCCCTCACACATATAAATGAGGTGTATCTTCAAGGTGCATAGGCATAACAGAACCATTAAAACATTTTCCATTTGTCATTATTAGGAGATATTGCAGATACTGCTGTATAATTTAAGCAAACAGAATTTCTGGAATGCAATTACAAAAGTTAGCTACTGTCCAATAAGAAATGCATTAGAAGTAAAAGGATAGCACTATTTTACATTATTGCATCCTCATTCTTTGTTCATATAGTAAGCAAAATGGTTAACTGCCCCTCCTGCTGTCTGCATCCAAAGTGTGTTTACAAGCTCAGTATTTTACATTGCTTGTGTTAGGCAATGTAACTTTACAACATGTTAGGCAATGTAACTTCCCTTTATAACAACCAGTAATCACAAATTGAACACGCAAATATGTCTCACAAATATATGTAAGATAAGGTTTGTGTTTCAGTTTAGGAAGTATTGATCTGAGGAGGAAACAGAGCAAGTATTCAAATTGCGTAGCTTCCAAAGATGGCTCTTATCAAAAAACTGATGGAATTGCCCAATTGCTACATCTGCTGGTTATGAGACTGCCTTCACATTGTCACTGGAACCAAAAATAGTCTTCTCTTCCTCCTAGGTTTGGATCTGAACTGCTACTAAAAATTTAGGGAAAGCTTCAGGTGCAGAAACTCTAATCCACACAAGCCATAAATTCCAACACAAACTTTGTCTATATTTCACAGTAAATCAAAAATAAGCACCCTAGCTCTGCAGCTAGCATATATGCCCATGATACATATTCTGACTTTTCCTGATTTTGTTTCATGAGATACAGCTGCTTCCAAGCTAGCCCTAAAAATGTTGATGATGTTTTAACAAAGCCACTTTAACCTATCTAAAGTTTGCAAATAGATTATCATGAGACCTGACAATATAAGCTGTTGTGTTGTGTTCTATTTGGTGTTTGTTTTGGGGTTTTTTTAATCGTCATTATTTTCTCTATTAGAAATGTCACACTAGGTCTTTATGATGAAAACCACATCTAAAACGGACCAGATGATACCACAATTCTAGGATACCAGTGTTCAGAAGGTTCAGATACTGGGTCAGGCAAAGAGGCAAGACAGCTGGAAAGTAACATTCACCTGGCCATTAAGATAGTGGAAGTTTCACTTTGCACTCAAGAAAAACTAAAATATGTATAAACTATTTATCTAAACTATCACCTATGGGTAATGGCAAGTTATCCCAATAATCATGCTGTTAAGCTAATTGATTGCATGGATCTCTTATTTAGTGATTAAACAGTTAAAATATTTTATCATAGGAATTTTGAAAAACTGAAACAAAAAGAAATACAAAAATATTAACTTTAGTTAGTGAGAGCTGAGTCCAGGTGGTTGCCCTCAAAAGCCAACATCACCATCTGATGTGTAAAACATTCCTAATTATCATAAAGTACACCCCGTGCTAATTACTGTGTTTGCCTCAAAATAATGAGCCACGATAAGCCTAGAGTTCATGACGATAGATTTACATTCAAATGCCACCCAGTTCACTGTCTCAGTATCAATATGCCACTGGTTACCACACTGACAGACATGATGAAATTACTGCGTCCACTGTCCTGCAGACTAGGGAGACCACAAACTGCTAGAGGGATACTAAAACTAAAAGAATTTTCAGACAGGCATTCAGGATGCAACTGTAGAAGACCATAGAAGACAGCAGCCAGCTGTGGCCTACAGAATATCTTAAAGGAAGTCTTTGTAGCCTCTCCAGGAAGATCTCTGTACATCCCCAAAACAATTGCGGGAGATCATTCCAGAAGTTCACGTGGATCGTGGTCTGCTAACTAATGAATTCAGATTCTCTGCTGCTTTTAGTCAACATACTTTTATTGATTTCAGTGGAATTATGCCAATTTGTACACGCTGAGGATTTGGCAAGCCAACACACAAGAGAAATGTAAAAGAAGTATGGTCCCACACATCCTACACTAAATAAAAATGCAGTCAGAGGTAGATGTCACTCTTGGAGGAGCAGGGAGAGAGAAACAAAGGAACATGTACTTGAAAAACACATGTTCCCACCTACAGAAAGAGCATTTCTGCCCACAGACAAACTGTGGGTGGCCCTGGACACACAGCACTTGGACGCCTAACTACTCCGTTTGTGCAGATTACTGCTTTGCAGGTACAAATAAGGAGCTTCAGAACACAACAGGCAGGAGAGTATTTTGGGGCAGAAACATCACACCCACATTATGATAATCTGGCCTCTGCCACCACACGACAGTCTCCTTCACTTCATGAAGCTTGAGGTATGTGGGTGGGGAAAGAGCTCACAGCATATTTTTGTCTGATGATGGCTCCCACAGCACAAGTGTACATACTTCAAGCAATGGCAGCTTGTTTCTTCTCTCTCTTCATATTGTGCACTTTACATCATTTCCCATTATTTTGACACAGAGCTGGTAAAACTGAGCCATTCATGGGTTGCATTTGAGAAAAAAAAAAAATTAAGCCAAAGCAAAACATCATCACATCATTTAAAATACCTTCTGTCACAATATCCAGGAGCTTCTTCATTTGGGGTGCCTATTGGCACCCCTCTCTGTCCTAGAACTACATACTGACTTCAGATTTGTGTCAGCCTTTACAAGAGATGATTTATGTTCTGCAAAATTTTAGACATTGCAGGTACACGTACAAATGCTTGTAACTGCTGACTGGAAGTGCCTTCTGGAACCAGATGACACACATCAAGAGTAAGATAACCAAACCACAGGTCTGTTCAAAGAGAATACCACAAACTGACTGTTAAGAATCAATTCTAAAAAAAAAAAAAAAAGTAGTACAGAAAATACCTCCCCTTTTTCCCCTCTCTCCACTGCTACACCACCTATCCCATCAATGTCTTTGGGGATGCAGACAGGCACCTAAGACACTTCATACTTAAAGAAAAGAAAAAACAAATTAGGTTTTCTTCCTCCTTATAGAGACTGTTATCTGTGTGGGAACATGACTTCTGCTTTAAACCTTGTACTGAGATTTTGGGGGCACTACTGTATCTATTGCTAATTAGTCAGGAGCATTGCTCAGGAGTAATCCAAGTCTGAGACATGCATACCTGCACAGATATTTTCTTGCCAGGACTTAGGTGCATACCTTTCCAGCTGATTTTGACCAGTCATAATGTTTACTGCTAGTGGTTCCTCTCTACTTAGATGAGGTACCTGAGCTATATTTTCCTGAAAGAGAAGCCTTCCTGCCTTATTCGTTTTCTAAGAGGACACTATCAGATTAGCTCAAAGTACTCATGACAAAATTATTTGCCAGGAGGATATACTAGCCTTTGCTGAACTGAAACTGAAAGGTAATTCAATAAAGTACCTACAAATAATAGACCATGTTTTAAGGACTGTTTGTAGTCATTAAAATTAAACAGACTATTCTTTTGCCATCTTTCTACCACAAATGAACTGGTATAGGTCACATCTACAAAGAAGTTCTGACTTGGATCCCCAAATCAATAAGATTACATCAGCAGCTTGCTGTGCCTGAGCTCACAGGACGCTGGTGCCACTATCCTCCTCAAAACAGGAAGAGCCACAGCTTTAAGAGGCCCTCCGAACTTGTTGAGCAATAAAGTTGGTATCTCTGCATTGCACATAGATGAGACTGGTAGGTTCCTGAGCTGACTGCAGTTTATGTACCTTTATTATCATCAGAAACTGTAGCACTCGGTGTTAAAGTGAACACAGAGCCTGCATACTTGCAAGCACAGAATTACTGCAATATGTGCTTAGGCGCTCTGTTCACTTTAAGATCTTTGGCTGCTACATTTATCAGCTCTTTTTAAAATAAGGTTGCTCACTAACTGCTTTCCAAGCTTTCACATATGTATCATTTCCATCAGCTACAAGTGTAAATTTGCAAGCAATGGGAACACACACACACAGACGCGCGCAGTCTGATGGAATCTGTATAGAAGGTAAAGCTGTCACCAGATGGCATTTTTAAGTTTTGTGTGGCCAGATATTCAGGAGCAGCATCTGAATTTTGGATGCTTCACTTTTTTTTTTTTTTTTTTTTGGATACTCCCAAAACACAGCATTTGCTCCTAGAAATAACTCTTGTGATATTTTGTGGATAAACCTCTAACAGCTCATTTTGCATGACTACATACCTAGACTATAAGAGCCCTAAATTAGTACTTGGGTAGAGACTGCTCAAAAATTCAGTCAATAGTGTCAGTAAATAAACTTTTTATGAATATAATTTTGAGTCAGCCCTAACAGTAGCAAAAATAAGTAGGTTGCATATGCCTTTCCTACAGGGAAACATTGCCAAAAATATATAACTGTCACTTTTCATCTTCAGAATAATGTTAGCTACTGAAAAAAAGATTCACAATGAGCAATTATGTCTTCAGCTTTCATGTCATTTTACATCATTCCACTATCAGCCATGCTCAAGAGCTTAGAGGCAACGTTCTAGGTCAGTGACTTTTGCAGACAGTGTTTGCTGTTTGGTAATTAAATTAGATACACTTTAAATAACCAGATTCCGAAACAGACAGCCACTTACAAACACACGACCAGATGTATCACTGGCGCTGTTGACACTGGATGAGGAAAATTATACATGTTAGCAATCATTAACTATCACTGAGGATTATAAATTTAAGGATTATGATATTAAGAATAAGTGGATCAGCAAATCACTGCAGAGAAAAATCTTTAAGATGTAGCTAAAAGCCAGACTGAAAGACTGACCTACTTTTCATCACCAAGCTTTATTTATACATGTATAGAATTTTTTCTTATGTTATGATTATCAAAATAACTTCTCCTACCAAGAAAGCTTTCAACTATTAATAAAACTAGAGAATGAAATATTGCAATGGGTGCTCAGCTTTTACTTTTAATAAGGTTTTAGTCTGCATCTCATGCAAATAGCCACTAGTGCTGTTTCAGATAAAATTTTAACCAGCAAAAGAGAGACATTAATTTTCACTTTATATAGAAATTTCTGTGGATAAATTAAGTAAGATATTAACTCTTAAGATAAGACTTAAAATCGGAATTTTAAAAATGTATTTCATATCAAACATGGCTCAGAGGCATCTACTGTGTAAAAAGTATATAGGTTTGCTATTTTTTCAAGCCTTGCATTTGGAAATGAACATTTAAAAAGTCGGAAAAAGATCTGATGGGTTCTATAAGATATGTTCTTTGTAAGAGCAGTTCTCATAACTCTTCAAGGGACAAATACACTTTAAAAAAAAAAAAAAAAAAAAACACAACAAAAAACCCTAAGCAATTTAGAGAGGTACTGTAAAAAAATCATTTGGCCTTCATTTTGTGTGTGTTTAAGGAGTGATGTTAATGGATCAAGGCACGCAAATGATAACAGAGCACAGAAAGAACGCAACTTTAAGCTGGAGTCTGGTAAGTCATGCAAGTGGCCCCACAGCAGAGGCTATTGGTCTTCCACTGTTTTGGGCATACTCTCTTCAGCCCACCCACAAGGTTCAGCTCAGAGGTTTTGTTAGCTTAGCTTTGCAGACCACTGTAAGGACATTGAAGCCAGCCCCACAAGCTAAAGATGACACAACACAATTGTAGCATTGCCATGGTTACTTCTAAAATATTGAGCTGGAAAATTAGTCTTAATGTTTGCAGGTATTGCTTTGGCCGAAACACATGGAAAAACTGGCTTCAAGAATGAGGAAAATGCAACCCACCACATGTATATTTCTGACTATTATAAAATATGAGACTGAACAAGGGGTTTCTGTGTCCCTTCCTGTGCCACGGGTAGAGGTTTGCAGTGGTGTCACACTCAGCTGCCAGCAGGTGTTGCAACGGGCAGCCGTGTAAAGCGTCTATTCACTGAACTCTGTCACTCCAGTTATGTGCTTTTTATGGCAAGGAAAACAGAGAAAACAAAGAGGCTGTTATGCTTTACCTTCAAAGCCTTCATACCCCCAAGCTTCAGCTCTGTACCTCAGGCAGTGCAGCCCAGAAGAGAGGTAGCATAGTCTCAGGTAAATATATTTTTCTGCTCCAATAACCTGGTCTCTGTAGTGCTTACAAGAGAGATTAGATTTAAAAAAAAAATAAAAAATCTTGGTATCAGCACAGTGATAGCAGAAAGTCATCTGACATTTGTCATTTGACTGACAAGTAAGTTTTATTCTTAAGCCTTCCAAGTTCACAGGAAGGTTTTTTCTGAAAGGTCATAGAGGAACCATAGGTTTATCCATAAGTGCTGCAAGAATCAATGCACAAGAAGTTAGGGAACATTGATCTTCCCAGTTCCCAGTTCCTGTTGGAGTTATCATTCTCCAGTTGCACCAATTTCCTTTTCATCGGGGTAAAGCTTTTATGAGATCCCTAAAGCCTGTGTGCAATATTTATTCTGTTAGTCTAATTAAAGGTATTACTATGTACATAGTTACTGGATCTGTCCCCAGTGGCACTTCACATCATAAATAACAGATGTGAAATGTACTCCCACTGGGACAAGTGCTAGTATCAATTCTTCTTATGCTATCTCTAACCATTACATCACCTCACCATTCTTTAGGATTTTTCTTTGGAGGAAAAAAATACCATTAAGATAATATTAGTTTGGGATAATTAAATTTACTAAATCTTCATGGGCCATATGAAGAAATAATAATTTTGAGACGTATTCACTCTACCGTAATGTAAAATGAAAGTTCTACAATGCGTAAGTCAGCAGTGCCAAATTTCTGATGTTTAATTGCATGGGACTGACCCAAGATAAAATTACAACTTTAAACATGCATTCAAAAGTTCAAAAGGCTTTAATGTTAAGTCTATGAAAGATTTGGGAAAAAAAGCCATAACAGTTTGGTCTTCCATTCCAACCTTTAGAGGTATTCAGACTACAGATTTGGATTAATCCACCTACGTTCGAATGTGTAAGCACATATTCTTTCCGTGGAGTGGAGAGAGGTTGTGACTGTACAGTTGAATTCTCTTTTCAGATCCATACAGATGCTACATTAGAAGATCAACATATGTGTGTGCTTAAAACATTAATTCAGCTGCCTAAGACTAAGGCAGTTGCCTAACATCTCTAAGCTGCAGATCATCAACTGCAACACGTATGTCCGGCTATACTCCTCACTCACAAGGGTTCAATAGTGTTAATGAGGTGTGGTTCAATACAAGAATTATGTCAGCAACAAAAAAATCTAATAACAGTTTTCCCCTTTATTCTGTACATATATAATGTATATAGTTGTGTTTTCATCTAAAACAATTCTGCTTTACCCTACAGTTTTAACAGCATATGGCATTTTGAAACCATAAGGGAATTTGAGAAGTCACATCAAGTCCATCTCAGTTCTCATGCTATGATTATGCCTGTAATATCTTTCTGAGAACAAGTTTTTCTCTTCCTATATGGAGGAATTTTTTATATCTTAAGACATTTCCCTCAGTTTTCTTGTCTTATGCCAAAGCACTCAGATTCTTCCAGTGTAGATATCTGATAATTTTCAATGATGTTTTTAGGACCTCAACATTTCTGGAAGTGGCACATCCAAGATTTTATGAGGTAATTTGCATGATGCTTTACTACTGCTGACTACAGTAGATACACTTTCCAACCATTTCCTCAATTTCCCCAATATACTTGCAGCCCCGCTTTTCCCAATTTAATTCTTATTTGTAAAGCTAGTGAAGATGCTCAAGTTCAACATCAGTTTCTTAGTGAAGCTGTTGAATAGTCCTGGATTTGGGATACCACCGTTCAATAGCTTTTCATTTTGAGAGCAAATAACTGACAACTACCTTGAACCTTACTAATACAAGGGTAACAGTTATTGCTTTTCTGTTTTCTATAAGTCCTATTATCCTATTGTAATGGAAATTAATTTGACAGTTTGCTCCTTACAAATCCATGGTGGCTCTCATTCTCTTCACGTTTCAAGAGTTTTTAAAAAGCTGAACCATTTATTCCAATATTAATTCAAGGAATTTAACTTCAGCCTTGCAGACCAGCAATTCTGTGAATCCTTTTACCCTGTTCCCAGCTCTTAAAGATGGGAAAGATTGTTTTTCTTTCTAGCCATCATCTGTCCTCCACAAAGCTTTTAGCTCTTTCCTTGGAAGCACATCTTTCAGGCATTTTTTCAGGAAAAAAACTGGGAGAGAAACTAGGGAGTTTTACAGATGATTGACACTGTAAGCACAGGACACTTGGCAGTAAAAGAGAAAAATTACTTGAGCAGAAGTATAGAAGAACTGAAGAAAAACTTGTAGACAAAAATACATGACCCAGTTTCTCACTACAGACCAATAGTAAAGAGGAACAAGTGACATTTAGTATGGTGCAAGCCTGAAGGAAGGCACCATTGCTGGTCTTAGGTAGCCTTGCTTTGGGACAGCACAGATGTGATTGAGTGACTTGGGCACTGTGGACACCAATGACACAGTTGGATGACAGTGGGGATTAGATCAGGTAGGAATGGTAGAAGGAGGAGGTACGATCAAGATGAAGGAAGTGTGGTACTGACAGATAAGAGCACTTCATAGACAGATTCCAGTGAGAAAAAGTTTGGAAAGGTTGTGTGAAATGAAATCTTAAAAAAAAGCAATGAGAGAGAATACAGAAGTGTCAGATGGTGTCTCAGTATAGATCAAAATATAATTCAGCAAGAGGAGGTGAGACATTTTGCAGGAATGGGGAAAACAAGTCAACAAATGTATCAGAAAAAGGAGCATGGAGGGACATGCAATAAATGGCATGCAGCTATTGTACCCCTCTTCTTGCTCACTTCCGTATTTGATAACAGCCCTGTGCAATCATTAATCCCTTTGACAGTTTAAAAAAGATGACATACTGACATCCAGCTGGGCTTACCTCTGTATGGATAGTTCTACAAAACTAGATATCCACCCTTTCCAGACCACCTCGTTTTCTAAGTCAGCAATCTGGCTGAGCTGTCTTGCTGTGACTCTACAAGTCAGACACTGGAATGGAGTCCACTGCGAAGGTAGGTTTATACTGGATCACATACTGGCGATATCTAGCATATCATTGGCCTTACTCCTTTACTCACAACTAAAGAGGTCTGTCCTGCTCCCCCTATTCCCTGAATAAGATCTTATTCGGTAATGTAGCACATAGAAGGATCTTTGCTAGCTCACTTTCAAAATAAGCTTTCCTATTTCTAGTATTGCAATAGGAACTGAGAGTTAGAAGGATCAAAAATATAATTAAAGTGTGCTTGTAACTACTGGGTTTTTCCCCTTTTTGTATTTTTCAAATTGAAAGGTTTAGTTGTTTTGAAGGAAAATAGTGTCTCAGAGATGCATTGTGAATTCTGGCAAATAAATATTAGTCCTTCTGTAGCCAGATACAGGATAAAATCCTTAAACATTTAATTCCTCTTATTTATTGAAATGTTTTGTTTCTGGGTGGATTTTTTGAAGATGAACATCCCATTCCTGCCAGCATGCTCAGACAGCTATGCCCATTCAATGTCTCACAGTGCAGTTGTCTGCACTGCCACATCAAAACAAATAATCCAAATTTTTGTTCCCTGATTTGGTTAATCAATATTTTCTCATTTCTTTTGTTTTAAGAAACAAGTATCTTTTTGGACTACAACTGTAGTAATTATTGATGTTCACAAGTTAGACTTCTCTTATAGCAACTCTTTACTTTGTGATGTTTTTATATACACAAGAGGATTGGCCTCATCCCGAAAGCATACCCTGTGAAACCCCATTGGCTTTAGACAACGAGTTGCAGCAGTACGTGGCTAAATTCTTTCATCCTCTTGAAATACTATTTTGAAGTTGCTCTGTCCTATGACATTATAAGTCAGACTGCTGTTGCTTTCTGCTTCAAAACTTAGCAAGAACATAGGAACACATGAACAATGAAGGCATTTGTGATATTCTTGCAAGTGGCAAAAACTGTTTTCCAGGAGTTAATTTTTTTCATCTCATTTTTCTTTTCTTTGAGCCAACTTTTTTTTTTTCCAGACTGTTAGAGTTCATAAAAAAAATCTTCTGGCTTCCAGCAAACTTATGTTCTACTTTCATCTAGAAAGGCATAAATGTGTTGAGCCAAAACCACGGTATTCACCACTATTTGAAACAATCTGTGTAGCTCTTTTACATCCCTATTTGTAGAGTCCCTTACAAAATTCAGTACAGTAACCACAGCACTAACCTTTCCAACTGTCCACACACATCATCCTCTAGGTAAACAAAATAATATATATCATCAGTCTGTGGAGTCTTTTATGACTGGGATCAAAATAGCTCCATCAACTAGCATGTGCGAATATTACCTTTATCATCTAACCAAGTGAGATTCCAAAATTAGAATTACAGTGGGTATTTCTGCTGATCTGAAAGATTTAACATCTCTTTTCTCATCAAAAATTCTATTTGAAATAAAAAATGAATGCTTCCAAACCTAGTATTACTGTACACAATGTAGGGAAGAGACAGTAATTTGGTATCTCAATACATTTTTAAAAAGAAAAAAAAGTCAAATTCCCACCAATGAGACATTGGGGAAAATTAAAATAAGGTTGTATGACAAGTTCATTTTTTGTATCATTTGATATGGACAGACGTGACATTCAGTGCAACTCAAGCTTAGAAATCATTCTTCTCTCAGATCACAGTCTTGAGGAACATATAACAGCAGTTAAACATGCAATAAACAAGCCAAAGCATTTAGTATAACAATTGGACTTCCCTACCCCCCCAATAAAATAATGAATTAGCCATAAAATACATTTGCTCAGAAGAACAAGCCTTTTGTGATATCCAGTCGCATTGCATGATCAACGCGAATCAAAACAGACAAGGGAAAAATTGGGAGCTCAGTGTAATTTGTTTCAGTATTTTCAAGCAAAAACATTGAACATTTTTCATCTAAAAAAATAACCTCTCTTTTAAGATAGATTAAACAAAGATAAAATAATTCCTAAGTCAAAACATTAATTTCAGACCATATATTTGAGTTCACCCAAAAGAAATTGATGGGAAAGCTAACCCCCACCTTCTCCCATCTGGTTTGGTTTGTCCTGAAACCATTTCCCCTATCTTCCTTTCAAATGCATTAATTCAATCACTGAACTGAAAAAGTCCAGCTTTATTTAACATCTGTGCTTTGAAGCATATATATAACTGGAAGATTGCAAAGCCTTTTGCTAAGCAGTATTTAACTATATTGCAAGGAACATCTTTAAATTTGTTAGGATTTTATTAGATGTTGTCAGGGGTCATACACCAAACTGGTAGGCTGTGGACAGAATCCGTACTCATTTTCTCTGAACACTGCTAAAGAGAAAATTTGGCAGTGGACAAACCATCACTTCAGGGAACCTGCTGCACAGTAAATTCAGACAAAATGTCACTTTCTTGCTCCCTTTACACTCCTTCCACTCCAGTAAGCTTTACTGCTGTTGTCAGGAAGGGTCCCTTGCTGCCACCAGGACAGTTCTAAGCCCCAAAATATCTCTCTTTCACCCAGAGAGACATGCAGTACCTCCAAAAGCACAAGAACAAACATCCACATTAAAAGGCAGAACTATTCTCACTTAGACAACTTAAATATTGTATGGTAAAAGCTGTTTCATTGGATCCAAAGGTTACAATTGAGGAAAGGGAAGCAGATGTCTGTTTGCTTTATAAACATTATATACAAGCCCAGAAGCATGAGCAAAAAGAGATGGTGTCAATGCAGAAAGAATTTCCTGCAATGTTTCAACTTTCCCTCATACCAAGGCATTACCAGAATCTATGTATTTTTGGTGTACACACAAAAATATTATTTACTCATGATAGAGTCCAAGAAAAATGTGCAGGAAAGGCAATAACAACCAAAATGTGAAGATATAATGATAAATTATGGCACTCAATGACCCCCTACTACCACTCTTTCCCTTCTAAAAATTTCCAGGCGTATTGAGAAGTCTCTCCTTCCTGTATGAATCTTTATTCAAAATCTGAATAACCTGTTCAAACTACATAGCATCTGTTAATTGCGCTATGGATCATCAAGGTTGACGGGAGGTTGCATGGCACAAGGTGATATAGAGCAACATTTTTATTCACTTGCAACTTGTCCAAAATTAATTTGGTTTCTATATTTGCTAGTTTTAAGAAGTTGGAAAAAGTAGGATCCTTATGCAAGTGAGCTAAGCTTTTATCATTCACATGAAGCAGCATAGAAACATGCCTCACAAAGCTACTTGCAGGGAGCCAGGGTTCTGCTGTGTTAGATAAAGAATGAAATCAAATGGTGTGATAATGAAAGGTGGCAAATTAAGAAATATTTTGCAGGGTAGTTTCAACTACCATGATGGTCTGTGTGAGACACAGAAAACTTGCTGTTAGTTTGTTCAGTTACTTTTTGGGCTGGGATTTTCAGTGTTTTAGGAGTGAAACTGAATACATGACTATGTTAGTCACCTTTGAAAAATCCAAGTAATAACAAAGCAAACGAGCAAAATCTAGATAAACACAATCCATTACTTTAGCTCTGAGGATCCAGTATTCACTTTTTTCCACCCAGGTAATTGCTCAGGTACTGGAAACCTGGCAAGATGACCCTCTTGCTTTCCATTATAAAGGCAAAAATACCCTATTCAGTCTCATTCCAGAGCTGTTACCCTTACTCTAAAAATGGAAACTGAAATGAGATCAGTAATACTTCTTTCATCACTGCTTCTGGAAAATGTTTTTTCCTGATGTGTAATACCCAATTCAATATTCCATATGAATGCTTTTGATATGAAAATGCCAAAATGATAGCGCATATGGGCATAGAACAGCTAAATCTGCACAGCAGAAGACAGAAGAGAGCACGAACTAGCATCAGAAACCTGAACTGGAATTTACATCTTGGTTAATGTAACTTGCAGTTTGCTGTTTTTTTGGGGCGTGGGGTTTTTTTGTGTGGTGTTTTTTTAGGGGGATTGAGGTTTTTTAAGATTAAAGGATCAATGAACATGGGATTCTAGGTACAGCTTCTTTGGCAAATCAAAGCACACAATGCTTCAAAAGAAAATAAACCAAAAGCAGCCTTAATTCCCTAACACATCCTGAAAATAAGATGTGCAAGAATTGACAGAAGTCAGACATTAGAAAATTCTCTGGAACCTGAGTTGCAACGCAGAATTTATCATGCACACTTGTTGCATAGTATCTCGTTACAGTAGCTGTAAAGTTCTCCAAACTTACACAGAATAAGATTTTTAATCTTAGAACACTGTTTTTATTCATTGCTGAGACTTAAGAGTGGCCCCAGGTATAACTGAGTGTGCCTGTACTGGTTTCAGCAGAGCCAACTGCATCATCTGAGAGTTTGCCCTTAGTGACTGAGCAAGCCAGCACCCAAACACCCTGGGCATTCAGGGAAGTTAAGGACATAAGTTTGCAGTTTAGGCCACCTTCTTTAACTTGCAAAGAACAAAAAAGCATCACTAAGGAACCACAGCAAGTGGTGACCTTATGAAACAGGAGACTGAAAGAACCTGATACAGGATGTTGCTAACTGGCATCCTTTTGCTGTATCTGTCACAGCCCCTACACAAAACAGGAAAGGCTTGTGCAGGCCCATTGCTGGAAGACCTCCATTTCAGTCCATCAGTAATACCACTAGCACTTCAACACATTTGGGTTTACTAGCCTTCCAGTCAGCTCACAAACCGCAAGAGGTGATAAAGCCGGCAGCTTGCGTTCTATAGAGAGTCTCAAAGCTTTTTAACAGGAAGCCACACAGCCTTATAACATAGATGATACTGTTACAAACTTCAAACACATAACAGACCTATTGAAAAAAGAGCAAATGCCAAATTCAGAATGTTAATTTTGGAAACAGAGTAATTGTGCCATATACTATTCTTAAGCCTGTATTTTAACATGTCATTGGAGGAGAAAGATATTCCTGAATAGTCTTTCCCTACAGAAGTGGCTGAAAAATGCACATGGTAAGCAAAGTTGAAAAGAGAAAATACATGAAAGTTTTTTTAAGTGTCAGCTACAGCAACTTTAATGCTATACAAGATTCAGAAAAAAGTTTAATTTTTAAGTTGAATTAATCATGTTAGGTTCAATAGAGTATGGAAATTAAAGTCTGAAGTCTCAATATCATACTTAATGCTACATAAGGCTTCCTCTTAAAAAATAAATTACTACCCTTTGATAAGTCTAAGAACTTCCCAAGCACAGAAAATGACCCTGTTAAAACACACATATAATACCAATCACCCAGCTTTCAAGTATTATCTAAATACATGGTGCATTGAACTGGCTGAGTGGGAAGCCAGCTCTTTATTGAATTGCCCACCAGGCTTCAAATGGACATTATTTAAAGTAAATCAAAGAATAAATTAGGTTAAGTCAAAGTACTGCTGAATAATATCAACCCCAGATATTAGATTATGCAACATTCCGATAAACCTTTATTCAAGAGCTCACAAGTTCCTCATCACTCATCAGGCATGCAGAGTTAGGTGCTAATTGAGAAAGTCCTCACCCACACCACAAGAGCTGTTACAACTTCAAAAAAAGGTCTTTAAAAAGAAAGAATTCTCACTTGGTATCCTTAAGCAGCTGTTAAAGACAGGGTCCCATTTCTAAATATGTATTCTCAACAGCTCTCAGAAACAGCAACTGGTACTTCATATCATATACTAAAAAACTTCACCCCTTAAAGCAATCTTTCACACATTGCTTCTATGCTTATCTATAAATATAATGAGCAATCAGCACCCACAGTGGTGCCTTGCTGTCTGTGTAGAACTACTCTTCTATTGTAAAATTTTCAGACAGTACTTTGGCCATTAATAAACAAAACAGTCAAGCTTGCCTCTTTTCACTAGTTTAGTCTCAGAATAGCTAAGCTGCACACAAACCCGTATATCTTTATGAGCAAATATCTGGCACAGAAACAAACTTTATTAAAGATTTGAATTTCAAGCTACAAATCAGAAATGGACTTTTTGAAGGCCTTTCTTTATATACATAGTACAAAGTACCCCATTAATAAACAAACATATGCCCTAAATTCCCAAAGTCAGCTTTATAGCAAAGCTGTCTTTATGAACATAATGTTAGATCTCTCTCAAAAAACCACATTTGCTTAATAAAGAAAGCTGTGTGGCAGACTACATCTTCACCCATATTACCAGAATATACATATATAAATTAGAGACTACTGTAAATGCATATTCACAAGGATGCCTTGTGATACAACACTTAATTTCATATCAGTTTAGCCATCTCCCCTATGGGGACATAACTATGGATCTCATATTTCTCTTGAGCTTGTCCATCCTTGTTCTAAATCCAATATCTGCTTTAAATTGGTTTGAATCTAATCCACTAGGGGTTAAGAAAGCTCTTAGGAAGAAGCCTTTCAAGTTTTAACCATTGGAGCTCTTACCGTGGCACCAGGAACATGGGTGGCATATTAAATAGTTACAATGCCAGACATGGACACAATCCTGTTTAAGTCAGAAGCTGGGACCCAGCTACAGGAAAATGCTAATGGGCAGTCAAAGACAAAATCTCTGGATTCAAGCAGGGCAGACATTCAATGCAGCTTTCCACTTCTTGCAGATGCATTTAGGAGAGGCACCACCTGTTTCCCCAGATGTTTACATGCTCCTTTAGAAGATAACTAATCAACCAGCTAATCAACCCTGATTGTGTTATGAGAGTTATACAATTAATGGATACTCCACATGGAAAACAACCTCCAGACTTATTGTATTTCATCTATCCACAGTAGTCCCATGAATTTGTAAAAATTACAATTACATCCATACTTAAATTATCCTGATGAAGCATGGAAGAAGCCAAACTGAAGTAAAGCTGTTGAAACTTTTTCAGGAAAGCTATGCTTTATGTAAGTTATTGTACAGCTTGGCCTTCGTTTTTTCCAAAGGCATTTCTCAACACCAAGAAAGGAAGTGCTCTGTTGGCTTTACAGGGACTACAGTTACATGTTATATACTATTCTAGTCACACAGCCTGAATTCAGTGACATCATGCAGGTTACATAGCTGCCCGTTTTCTTTGTTCCTGCTATTAAAGGCAAACTAAATGTGTGATATAATGAAGTGAAAACTGTGGCACATTACTAATGTAAGTAGAAATACCTAAAGAAAATATAAAAAAGAAAAAACAGCTAAACAAATCTTAGATGCATATGCTTGTTTGCTACAAGTACTTCCATTAAAGCATCACTTAGGCCCAAATTTGAGAATATTTTGTAGCTTAGGAATCTATACAAGTATTTCAACCCTCTATAATGAAGTAGGCAACTTAAAAACCAGATATATCAAGAGCAAGTTGATATATGGGCACTTGCAGTTCATACACATTTGCTAGCTTGTATTTGAGATCATCTGAACTGATCTAAATCTATTGCTTTCCTTTGTAGCAAATAACAATATGAAATATTCAATTGGTATTTGGTTTAGGATATTTTTGTATGTATTGATACATTGGTTCAACTTCCTGGCTAAATTTTTTTGACACTCCTTTACTATAAGGGGCTGGAACACTGAGACAAACTGAATGCATACCATTTTATCTACACAGTTTTTTGTCTGTGTTTACAACCAGTTTCTATTTGAAGGGAAACGTACAATAGTTATGGAAGAAACACAGCCCTTGCTGTCCCAAAAGCATGCTTTCACAAATACAGGAATACTCAAGTTACATATTTGACTTTTTATCCTTGTCCCCTCTTTTTTCAGAACCCTTTTCTGTCCCTCTTCAGGTGCTGAGTCCTGTTCTTTTCCATTAATTTCTCCTAAGTAGGAAACAAATTTATTTGGGTTTGCATTTGAGTCAGACTTTTAAAGCCATCACTGCCAAACTGGGCTCAATACCTAATACAAGAAGTAGATTCCCATGAACAGAAAATTTCTTCAAGCTCTATACTAAAGAGCCAGATTTAACACACACAGGCTATTTGTCTTGCATATTACATGGAATAAGGCTTTTTTGTAATGTCCATTTCATATACTGTTTATTATTTGTTCCATAGCGTACACACAATGTTTGATGGCCAAGAGCATAAATTATTGCAGTATTCTCAGAATCAAAGTTCACTGCCTATCTCTGTTAACTAATATGTTGCTTTTGCTTCTCTAATTTATATAACAATCATTTTATGACTGAATTCTTCTATCAATAAAAAGTGATCTTCCTGCAAAAATAACAAGGAGTGCATAAACACCACCTTATTTAAGTTTTGGATTATTTGCAAGTCTAGGTTCTCAAACCTCACTTTATGTTGACCTTAGTCGTGGTGTAAAAAAATACCAGTGATAGAATTTAACTCCACAAAAGGGAATAAACTTGCTTCCCCCTCTCCCCTGCCTTTAATCCAAGCAACTGCCAATAACCAGTTTAAGGTGCAGCTCTGATAGAATATGAATGAAAGCTATGCATTTACTTTACATTTCTTTGTCCATGCTGCAGAGGTAAATGATAAAAATTTTGGATTCCAAGTAGCACTTCCGGTCCTACTGGTAAGGAAAGAAAAAGAAAGGAAAACCTTCCTAGTACCAAGAAAAACAAATTGTATATACAATTGGACTGTCAACATTACATATCTTCCAGAAGGAAAGTCACACCACTGAAGATTTCCCCTCCTTAAAAAGCATTAAACACCTTCAGCTACTTTGCAGAGGCCAGTTTGGTATAGGCAGAATATCTTCCCCAAGCTCATGATCTGTGACAACACCAGAAAACCAAATCCTTGTGAGACAAGCAGTGATACCAAGAGCACGAACAAGAGATAAGGGCGCCATTCAAACATCCTTCATGAATATTTGTTAGGAATCACATCACCCTGCAATTAGAGCACAACTTCATCAAAACCTTTCCCTAGTTTCCCTATACATTTAGGGGCCCATTTAAGGGCCCAAGCCTCCTCTCTGCATCACAGCACGCATGCATAGCTGTGCACAGCACGCATGCATAGTGTTTGTTTCACTACAACGGTGGCTGAGTGAAACAAAGAGCCTGGGAACAACGGACCAGAGACTGCATTTACATAGGGAAGCTTGCACAAGCATTGTGCTGGTTTTGGCTAGGACAGAGATAAATTTCTTTATAGTAGCTAGTAAGGGGCTGCATTTTGGATTTGTGCTGAAAACAGTGTTGATAATACAGGGATGTTTTAGTTGTTGCTAAGTAGTGCTTACACTAAATCAAGGACTTTTCAGCTTCCCATGCTCTGCCAGGTGCAGAAGAAGCTGGGAGGGGACACAGCTGGGACAGCTGACCCCAACTGGCCAAAGGGCTGTTCCATACCATATCACGTCATGCTCAGTATATAAAGCTGGAGAAGAAGAAGGAAGGGGGGGATGTTTGGAATGATGGCGTTTGTCTTCCCAAGTAATGGTTATGTGTGATGGAGCCCTGCTTTCCTGGAGACAGCTGAACACCTGCCTGACGATGGGAAGTAGTGAATGAATTCCTTGCTTTGCTTTGCTTTGCTTGCATGTGGGGCTTTTGTTTTACCTATTAAACTGTCCTTATTTCAACCCACAAGTTTTCTCACTTTTACTCTCCTGATTCTCTCCCTCATCCCACCAGGGGGGAGTGAGCGAGCAGCTGTGTGGGGCTTGGTTGCCAGCTGGGGTTAAACCACAACAAGCATACACTACTGCAGCAAGAGCAACCTTACCCTAAATGTGAAGCAAGAGCCTTTAAAATCTCAGATCCCAAGTCACCTCCAGACAAGAAGGAAACCTTCCCTTCACCTTGCTCCCACCACCCACACAGCTACTCCAACAGCAGGTCAGAGCTGTAAGGGATGTTAAGAGCAACAACCCACCTGAGTGCATCAGCTTTTTCCTGAGGTGCTGCCTAAGCACCTTCCCCAGAGAGTTTGCTACTGCCTGGAGACTGGCCCTATACAGCTTCTGCGAGGGGAAGGTGCTGGGCCTGGCTGGGCCTAGGTGCTGCACATCCGCCCAGGCGGGGGGTGTCCCCAGAGCCGCTGTGCCCTCAGGGCCGTGCCGCCTTGCAAACCTTTGCTGAAGCCACTTCTCTGGCTTCCCGGTGGGGGGAAAAAAGGGCTGGAGGGAGTTACTCTGTGCTCCGTGAGCGATGGCACGGGGTGATAAAGCTGTAAACAGCACCAGGCAGGTGTGCTCGGTGGGTACTGGTGAGGGCTGTCTGAGGCACCGCTCTCGGCGGCAGGGAGAGCCTCGGCGCCGGGCTCACGGCGTGGGTTTGGAAGAGGAGCGATGCTCTGAAATGCTTCCCCAGCCTGGAGCGATCAGGGCAGCAGGCAGTTAGGGTATGCTCTGCCTCAAGGCAGCAGGCACTTAGGGTACGCCGTGCGAGGCCTTGCCCTCCCCATAGCGGCCGCAGGGAGATGGCTCCTGTCGGCACCTGGCCAGAGGGCGGTTGTGCGGGGGAAATACAGAGTGGAATTAGGCCGTTTGCCTGAAGTGCCTAACGTGAACTGTCTGCAGGGACCAGCTGAGCCACCAGGCTCCTAAATGTACGGCCAGCTGGGAGGGGAAAATGCCCAGAACGGGCCTCAGAAGCAGCTGCTTGCTCCGCCAGCCTTTGGGATGGATCCGTGCACGTTACCTAACTGGGGAGATGTCACCGAAGGGGTGGGAGCAGGGCTCTGCCCCTGCGGGCTTGCTTACTCTTCAGAGACTGAGTAAAACAGACACTGGGAATGTTTCTGCCCTTGATTGACTGCAAGGGTTTTGATTTTTTTAAAGGCAATTACAAAGCCTAATGTCTTCCATACTGCAAATTGTTTAAATGCCGTACCGCTATCTGTGCTCCTCCTGCAACTTCTGCTGGTTTCACCAGCCTTCAGGTAGCTGTTGTGTAGTGGTCAGCTAATGAGTGTGCATTTGCACAAGGGGACTTCAATTCTGATATTAAACAGCAAAAAAAAAATTGCACAGTAGCCTATGGTATGGTGAGTTTTCAGAGCACTTTTTGATTCATGCAGACAAAGAATTTCCCCTCCTAAAGGCATGCCTACGGGGTTTTTTTTTTGTGTGGTGTGATCAATCTTCTGAGTTGCACCAATTCTTAATTAAGTACGTAAAGAATCTGCTTTGCCTGGCAGCTCTGTCCTACTGTGACTTTAAAAAGTATCAATTCAAAAATGTTTAAGCACTGCAAAGAATTCACAATGTTTCTGCTTCTAATACTCGGCATCTGTCTAGAAAACATATCAATCATATGATCACAAACAGCTGTTGCATTAGACTTTTAATCAGCCATGATTTTCAAAAAAGACAAAGAATGTTGGAAGGGATGATGGAAAGTTATTGCAGAGAATGCCCTACTTGAGAACTCCAAAATCCAATTTTAGGGAGACAGAACTTTACTAAGTACTGTAAAAACTCTTCATGTATAACATATTATATTACAGACAGTATAGCTATCTGATATGAATAAGAATAAAATACCCAGACACAATGCACATACAAGCAAAAGTGTAAAAGGTGCTCCAGGCAGGTATTTTGTTATTAAATATAAAAGGTATGTATCACTAGCTTGCACAGATTGCAAAGAATAAAGTTGTTGCCCAGCAGCCCATTTTCTCTTAAAGTTCCATAAATCCTGTTAATGAGGGGTTATGAGGCCTTATTGGAGATACAACATGTTCATGTCCAAAAATGGCCAATTTCTCCTCTCAGTAATGTTAGTGTAAATCTGCATTAGCTCTGTTGGATTCAGGAGACATTACAGGGTAGCTCCTGACTCATTTTTAATAGAACATGCCAATTTGAAATAGTAATATGACTACTCCATGTTATCCATCTGCCATAAAAACACAAGATTGAAGAAAAGAAAGACTACTTCTATAATTGGTTTGTTTTTAAAAAAATCCCAAACCCCTGACATTCAACTATTATAAATAGCTTCATAAAGTACTAGAAGGGATATATCATACAATCCCTTTAAAATATTTTTGAGTCCAGAGCCTTAGGGCATCATAAACACATCCCCGCTGGGAACATCAGGCATGGCATTTGCTCCACAGTCAGCCTGCATAAGCTTCTCTAGTCTTTGACTTGATCCTGACCCCTGCCTGACTTAAATGTTGCCTGCTGACCCCTTTTTGCCCAGGAACAGGGGCTGGGTGTCCTGCCAGCCCTCTCTGACTACCTGTGCCTGCAGCAGAGCTGAATGTTGCAAAGGCTGGTGCAGCTGCTTGGGAGGTGTCGTCGGGGTGTGAGGGATAAATCCTGGAGCTAAGGTCCTAGGGCAAACAGTCAACAGATGGAACACTGATCAGCAAGTGATAAACTTCCTGGCAATAGCCAAAAGCTTTGACTTCTGTCTAGGGCCATGTACTTTCGCTTTCCTTACTCATAGGCAGGTGAGGGCTCTCCTTCATTTTGGGCTGCCCAGGCTGCTTGAGAGGGCACACTGCAGCCATTACTCTGCCTGCCTTTTGCCTCCTTTTCCAGCTGGTTATTCTTGCTGTGCCCAACAGCAGTTCAAGCTCAAAACACAATGAATAACAAAGGCATTTTTTTGGAGGAAAGCTTCTGTGAGATGGGCAGGGCAGACACAGCATAAAGCTGTATCCTAGGGCAGAAAATAAGGTTATTCTGTCACACCATGATTTGTGCGTACATCTAAAAGAATAGCCATGGGATCATGAGGTTCTGTGAGCCTGACATGGACACCAGAAAGAGTCACTCATGACAAGCATTATCTAAAAAGTATATTAGAGGAAAGATGAGGACTCAGAAGTCCTCTGCTGTCTGTCTAGCTGAGACAACATTAGCAAATTCTTTTTATTTAAGTGGTCAGAGACACATAGGAGATTGTAATTTCATTTCTGACGCCTTCTCTTCCCCAGAAAACACCACAGATAGAGATTCCAAGTATTGCTCAAATACCTACTGAAACTTACTGCACATTGCAAGACATCACGTGAAAGGCAGGTGGAAAACTCATGGGAATGAATGTTCCCTTGTCCTTCTGAGTTTTTTCACACAGGTCCTAAATAACATGCATTTCCAATGTGTTCTCAGGCACAATTTTAATTAACACTATAAATCAGATTCATAAATCAATAAAACTTCTAGAATTACATAAGTGTGGAGTACAAAAAAAAAAAAAAACCACCACCAGCGTTGAAGCCTGATTAACATGGAGCTACATTAACTGATCTGCCTGGCTGGCCAGAGTTCTGGTACCAGCACCAGTGATTTACAGAGTGTTTTCTGGAAAAAGCACTTCAGATATTTCAGATGTGATCTAGGGGCCTTCCATTTTCTAGGTCTGAGTGTCACCATGTTCACTGGCCTTGATGCCCTGCTTTGTGAATAGGTCAGCACTTTAAAGAAGTATTTTTGCTGATAATTATAATGTGCAAAAAAATGTTTTTCAAAAACCAGTAGCATGAATCTCATCTCTTTAGATGCCATAGGTGCAGCTGGGAGTGGGGCTGCCTGTTGAAAAGAAAGTAGCCAAACTGAGCACCATTTTAACCTTTTCATACTAAACATTGCCAATAATCAGTCAACAGGTACAACATACATCCTCGAACCCTGTCTTAATGTTTAGCGTTGAATGTTCTACATTTTCTCTTCAACTCTTACTTAAAATTCAGAGAGAACTTCCAGGTGAAAAAAATGAAAAGAAAAAAAAAATCAAACATAAAACAAATGAAAGTTTTACTAGCAAGATACCTAAATTTATTAAAAATGCACGAATACCTAGTTTCTGTTATGTCATGTGCCTAAATGTTCTACCACTGCAGATCATTGGCCACTAACTGAAAGGAGCAGAGTAGTAAAGTTGACAAAAATTCTTGAAAGTCATGCTTAATTCCCGCTTCTGTTTTACAAAGTGGCCTCAGTGAAATAAAAAAGTAATTTTCTCAGGCATTGATCAATCATATTCAGGAAAGAAATTCCTATCATCTCTTTGGTTCCATTACAGTGAAAAACTGATCCATAAATGAAAAACAGTCTAACACTCAGAAAAGAAAAATAATAGGAGACTCTGTGTGTTTTTTCCCCGTGCAATTAACATCATTCTAAAATATATCAAAAGAAAAACAAATACAGGAAGACAGGAATTGCCATACCAAACCAGATCCAAGATCCACTGTCCAAGACAAAAAGCTTGACATGGAAAGCAAAAAAATTCTGCACTAGGAAAGTATGAGATGATCTTTCCACTCTCTCCATTCCTGGTTCTTTTTCTTAAATCAAATCACTTGATTTGAACCCCATCATGTCTGGAAGTCATTTATGTTTTCCCTGCTAATGGGCATTACTTTGCACATGTATCCCAACTGACCTTCACTCCTGCTTACAGTCCCCTGTTCCTCTTCACACTTAAGTCTCCATATTCTGCAAGAAATTAGAAATGCTTTTTAGCTGTTAGTACTCACTAATAGTCATCTTGGAAATTTGTTACACCTGGGTTGCCAACACTATGAAACACATGTCTCTGACAGCCTCTTAATTTAGGTGTGTTCTCAAGAAAAGCATGTTCCAACAGCTCTTTCACTCTTCACAGTTCCTACCTGCCCACATTAATGATATGAATCAGCACTCTTGTTAACATGTCTCCCCATTAGTGTTGCTTCTTGTAAAAATGTTTGGGTTTTTCTTTTTTTTTTTTTAACACAGAAGCTGTATGGTACATTTTTGCACAGAAAAAGGTGGATATTATCTGTTACTTTCTGCGCTACCTAAATCTTACCTTGTATTTCTCCAGAGATTCCTGGTTGAGATCTTCGGTCTTGGATTTTTTTTCCATTAACTGAATTGAAACGGACATGTAAATTTAATGGATAGCTCTGAAAGTCCTAATTCCTATTCTGTACTCACTCTGCCAAACTACTGCAGCATCTAGCCCTGAGTATTTTATAATACAGCAGCAGCTGCATGGCCTATATAGGTATACAGAAATCTGACCTCGGAAACACAGACTCTGTTGTAGGATCAAGATATAACAGTACAATGTAAAGGATGTGGGCAGGGATTAGCCTGCCAGAGCAACTCCTCTTTACTGATCCCATCATTATAGGTATGTGTATATAAAACACTTTCTCTTACTCACATTTATGTCCTGCTTCCTCTTTGATTCCCATAAAAACAAGCCACATGACAGTATTTTTTTTCTAAAATGCTTGTTTGTTGCCCATTAGTGAAGATAACTTCACAGTCTTTCAATGCTTTTTTATCTCACAATAATTTAACACTATTTCAAAGTATTATGTTCCTCACTTTCCAAATAGCCTTTGTGTCTTATTTCCCCGAGTGGCTTGCCCAGAATCACACAGGAAGACTAGGGCAGAGGAAGGAGCTAAGCTCCCGTCAGTGTTCCCTGGTGGGTCTACATCTCTCCAGGTTAGTCTTCTTTCCTCGAAGCTGGAGTTACAGTGCCTGGCAATAACGGCTCTGATCCAAGAGAACCCCATTAGATGAAAGGCTCACATTACCTGGAAAGGTCTTAGCATCAGATTATGTTCCCAAATTCCTTTCTCCTGGAAGCTAATGCGTGTGAGTTTATATGCTTAACTATTACTTAGCTGTTTAGACTTCAGAAATAAAATACAGACATACTGTTTGACAAAAATCCATTTAAAGGATTCTACTAAAGTAAAATCTAATTATTATAGATTAGTGAGTGTACAGATCAATCTTAGAGAACATCTCTACTTTGATACTTTGATACATATCTATGTGTTTCTACTTCTATTTCCATTCTTAATATTTGTACATGCATATGATGGGAAAGGGAACTGCTTTACTACAACTTAACCTTTTTTGCTGAATTCATAGAGAATGGCTTTTCAAGCATGCATCCTCAGATTCTTGCTGCTCTTGAAGCTATACCAAAAAGGAAAAGCATAGGAGCAAAACTATTTGTTTCAGATATAGTCTTGTGCATGTGTCTTTGAGACAACTGATCTAATAAACAGTGTGATCTGGCACCCGTTTAAGTCAGTACAACTTTCTCAGCACTTCCATATTGCTCCAAATAAACTTGCTCAGGTACGAGGCACTATAGCTGCTCTGTCTTTGCAGTCTGCCCAGGCAAATCTGTCCTGCCTCTCAGCCAGGCTAATTAATTCTGATGAGACTGCTGGAATAACATTGCTATGCTGCGCCTGATTCATGGCTGCAAGCTCACTGGTTCAGCATTAGCTGAGGAGCTCCTACTTTGCACTTCACTGTATGATGCCTTCAGATTCCCACATTTCGGTGAACATACATTTTACATAGACTCTTAATAACATTCAAGCTTTGGATGGTTTTGCCCTAGTTATATGGGAGATAAATTTGTGACAAACTTGACAATGTGTGACTTGTCACTTCCATTTTCCTCTCAGAGAGTTAATTTCAGGTAGATCCAGGAGGCCATGGAAGGCTTGGCACCTAATACTATGTTCTCCTCATCCAAGGCAACAAAGATGAAATAAAATTTTGCTTTATTTATGCAGAAAAAGCAAAGTCTATTTGCTTTAGTAATGTGTTTTTGTTAGTATTTTAATTTGGGGGTAAATGTTCATGAAATTTAGTGCTCGTAAAAATGAGAGATTAATCCTGGCCAGAGCAAAGTTTGGTGCAAGTGGACCCTGTGTAAATTCCCACACATGTCTCTGTCAATGCACCTCAGTCAGGAGTGGCAGTGAAACATGGCTGCCGTCCCAGTACAAGACCTCTTCTGAGGGGAGAGTGCCAAATCTGCTGAAAAGCTCAATGGTTTGCTTGATTGCAAATAGGTTTCAAGCCCACCAGAACAGCACATTTAATTACACTTCCCTGTTGCTTAACTCTGACACTGTAACAGGTACTTGTGTGTCCTCCAACTATGCTCATGTAATGGGCCCCATCCAAAAATAAACCATGAGGTGGCAGAAGTTGTATCTGTGATGATGGTTTTGGGGATTTTTGTTATTACAGGCCAATTTTTAATCTACTGGATGGAATCTTGATATAACAGAAGCTACTTCTAAGGGCAAATTCATGTTGCCTCTTGCTTTGATCTTTTACACGTACAAAAAACCCCAAGAAACAACTGATGCAGAGGAAGAGAGCATTTGAAATAGAAACAGGTGTAAGACTCTGAAAGACGGTATAACCAGGTCAATAGGAATTTCCCACTTGCTGTTCAAATTACGTGCCTGTTTGCCAAGGAATCAAGGCTAGCCACATACAGTTTCCCCACTACATACTGCTGGCAGGGATCTTATCAGGAAAGCATACTCTTAGATTGTCATTAGCTGAGGACCAATTTAACAGTGGGTTCCGGGGAAAACTTACAACAGATTATTAATTGTACCTTTTTTTTTTCTTAAAGCAGCAGAATGTGAAAGTTAATACTGAGTCTACCAAAAATGTACCCTGTGCTGTTCTCCTCTTACAGGGCAGCAGAATCCAAGAACTGAATCGTTTCAAGGCACAGTAGTGTGCCAAGTGAACATTTTTATGTAGATGACCTCAGTTTTCCCCTTGTTTTGGGGGAGAAGAAGGAGCTTATTACAGGAGGGAAACTTTCTGTGTAGAGGCAGTATTTGTGAGCATCAGTGTCTCTGGTACTGAAGGGGAAAAAAAAATATTGAATGTAATTTATTCATACTTGCTTCTCTTATTTAAGCCCCAATTTACTGCACAGCAAAATCATTGGAAATAATCCCACTAATTTCAGTTGATACAGGACAGAGTCCTGGCTTAGAAGAATGGTGTGATCATATTGACATCACTGGACACTTTTAAGCAACGTTGCAAAAGCAGTTGGTCCATGGAACTGCTTTCCCCATGCTCATAATATGCTTTGTGGAGTAAAAACCCACACTGGGAAAACTCAGGGAAGGCTATAACTCAGGGAATTGCTTACGCATTATTCTATTGGGTCAAAAATTTTGTTTTTCAAGAGAATGTGAAATGCATTGGGCTTAAAAAGCTCTTGGCTTATATAACAGATGCCAAAGGGCAGTCTATTCATTAGCCAAGACATAAAAGTAAAAAGGCTGTTCCAAGGCCTTGAGGCAGCACAGTTTCTTGAGCTGCACTTCATAACAGCTGCCCTCCAAAGTCTGGTTAACGTCATCAGAAATGCTCGTTAACAGAAGACTAAGATGACACACTTACTGTCGCAGCATCCCCTCTTTGGACAGAAAAAGACATCTTCAGTTTCCAGAGCTCTGCTTTCCAGTGCTGAACTCTGACACACTGGGCTCGTCCCTTACCTCAAAGTCATCACAGCAGGAAAATTTGCTCTTTTCTTCTTTAATATAACCTTCTGCTCCCTTAGTCCTTGCTAAACAATGGGTGCTCAGATATTTGTTCTAACATGTACTGCTGGCCCTGCAGTTCAGTCCTCTACGAGGAAGCTGCCTTGACCATTTGAGGATCAGGGGCAGCCTTACAGAATACGTATGCTTCAGTTCTACGGGGCAACAAGTAGGGAACCAGTACGAGGGAGCAAAGGTAGTGAACGTGTTCCTTCCCATCACATGATTTTATTAATTTGCCATAGAAATTATTAGTGCACGCTGCAATTTTTCCCTTAAATGCTGCTATAAAATTATATAATTGGCTAAAAAAAAAAATCTTCCTCGCTAAATCTGGTGTGCCCTTTTCCCATCTAGAGGTCCAGCAGAACAGCCGGACACCTGCATTTATTTCTTGCATACAGCCCACTTGCCTGCCATGGAGGCATATCCCGTTCTAGCTTCCGGGCTGGGTTACTCATGCTACTTTCTAACAGCCCTTTGTATGTGATCTCTGCCTGTGAACCACTTCAGAGGAGCCATCGGCACACAGTTGTAGCTGTTCAGAGCAGTTACCGTCACACGGTCACTCGTTTGTGTTTGTGATGTCTCTCAGCCAAGAGTGTCAGGTTGCAGGGGAAAGTACTGGCTGGGATGTCTACTGTAGACCAAGCTCTTGCCAAGGAAACCTGAATAAACCTTATAAAAATATTCTCTCCTTCCTATTTATCTTAGATTTTTGAAGTTATAACTATTTAATTTATCTAACTTGATTTATTGAAGTATTTACCTTGGATGCTGTTGTACTTGATGGTTTTGAGCAAAGAAATGACTAATTCATAATGACAGTTGGATGAAAAAAATCACAGCACGCGGAATAAAACTAAACAAACTCTTGATTTATTTATATTTTTAGCTACAAGCAAAAGCTTGAAGTTAAGTAATAGAGTGCTAGATGCAATTTAAAAAAATGTAATGCAGAAAGGAACCAAAGCAAAAGAAAATTCCATAACTATAAGGAAAACATACCCACCTGGTCCATCCAAACACTTCGGAGGAGAAGAGGGAGAGGAGATTGAAATGGCTACTGAATAGCATTCATTTGATGACTCCCGAGCATTTCTTTATGAAAAGAGCATGTGAGTGTGGGGCCATCTCAGTTCAAGCTGCCTTACTCCTTCCCCAACAGTGCTTCCTGCTAGAAGAGTCCTGTCATGCAGCTGGCACCACTGCTGGCTTCTTGCCTGCTCTGTTTCAGCTTAATGAAGCTCCTCACTTGCTAGCAGGAGCCTGCAGGAAGGCTATGGAGTGTATGCACCAAAGATGACATTTACAAGTATACAAAACCTAGTCAAACAGCCTCGACATTCTTGAAGCCAATCTACATTCATTTTGTCCATTTGTGTGTATGGCAAGCGGTTTAATTTGCAGAGCGCTGCTATTGCCCTAACAGTGAAACACTTTTCCCATACGAACAGGACCAAGACCACTGTTTCACAGGCGTCCTCAGTTCATAATCACGCCTGTCACCTATGTATTAGACTAGAACAGTGGCCTAGGCTTCAAGGTCTTTAAAACTCAAAATGGCCAAGACCAAAAAATTACTGTCACCAAAACTTAACCACCTGTTTGTACTGTAGCCTGGTGTGAGTTGTGATGTTGTCTGGATACATACATCCATTGGGACAAGGAACCTTCTCCTCCTTGTTTGGGCATAGGTGAGAAAAAAAGGAGGAGTAAGTGCTATCCCAACTCTCTCATTTGTTAAAAACAAAAAGAGAGAGAGACAGCTGTCTCAGAAAGCAACAGCAACTATAACAGCACATTATATAGCTTTGTCCTTCAACAAGAGAGACCAGAAAATGAGATGTGGTGCTTGTTAATACATTTCTGTGCAGCAGTGCACAGTCATGACTTCAAGGAGTGCTGAATTAGGAATTCAAAATTAGCAAGCTTGAAACTGTGACACTCAGAAAACACTGTCAGAAAACTGTTCCTGCAAGATGGATATGTTGAGAGCAAGATACCTGGCTTGTGGCTATTTCTTTCCTATCTTGTCTAAGATGAACTTTCAAAATAAAACCTCAGCTGACCAGATGACGGGAGCATTCCCTTAGGATGCAGAAGATGCAGATGTAACTCACAGAGTAGAAATGGGCCTTGAATGAAAATATACATGAGCATCCTATCTGTAAGCCAATGAACTCAGCTAACTTGCTTTTCTCTCACCTCTATATATTTAACTCTTAACTCTAAATTCTGCACAGATCATCATAAACTAATACTTTTTATCAATACAGTTTCAAGTTTTAGTCCAACTATTCAGTTGGCACTCAGCCTGTGGCATTGATTTTACAAGGGTCAATGGTTTTCCTATCATCTAGACATATAAGACCTAAAATATCAGCAGTCTTCAGAAACGATAAAGCAGAGCCCATGGAATTGTGCACTGTGATACAACAGCTCAGCTGCTGAGATGCTGTGCTGACATCTCCTACCTTACCAACCTGGTATGAGGTCTTCATGAGTCAATATGTCTCAGGCTCCAACAAATACCACGCTATGGCAAGTAATCAACCTCCGCAATGTCTAGCCAGGTGGCACAGGCACTTTGCACAGCCAGCAACTCCAAAGTGGAGTCCAAGACCATGAGAAAAGAAGATGTAACAGAAACTTGTGTCTTGACAGGCCAGGAAATGAGAGGCATTAAGGCAAGGATCCCTGCCTAGACTTGCTGTGCAGGTCTACCTGCACCTGGCCATGCTCGTGGCTGAGCCGCACTCACCACCGTGACTCCTTGGCCTCAGACCTGCTTCGTCGCTTCGTACTTGCCTGGTGAGCAATGGACTGCTGTATGATGCTGGTTACTGCCCCCAGACCTGCTCTGCTCACCTGATTTGGGCACTGTGGGACTGTGCCCATGTGGGTGCTGTCCCTCCCCTGCCTGCCTTGTTTCACCCTTGAGCTGGGCTCCGCTTCCCTGGCAGGGCAGCTGGCTCTTGCTGCTTCCTGGCACCCAGGATGGGGGGGAAGGGGGCAGGGAGGATGGGGATAGGGACTGGGATTGGAGAGGAAGGCTGTTGCAGAAAACAGATAGCTCTTCAAGTCAATGAAATGCTGAATATCCCAAAGAAGGAGAAAACCTAGAAAGCTGATATAAATATTCAAACAAGAAGAGGCCACCATTCAGTAACTAAAGCAAGCGCTGCAAAAGGAAAAGGCAGAGACTTTGACTAATTAGACTGTGGAGATGAGAGTAGGGCTATCTGCTGGAGGGGGAGCTGTGAGCCCTGCCCTCCCTGCACGGCCACAGAAAGAGTCTTTCCACTGTGGCTGGGGCAGGGCAAGGCATTATTTGATAGTGGAAATGCCTCACTCTCTTTGGAAGGAGACATAACTCTTTATGGAATAATTTATTAATGCCATTTAAGAAATTGAATTCCTGTTCTGTGAGAATTTTATTTATGCTAAATCAATACATGAAGTCAGAATTTCATTTTATTGCTGAAGAGAAATTATATTAAGCAAGCAGCATAGAAAAAGGAAACACTTAATGATACTGAACTGTTCTAGTCTTGAAGTGGTTTCAATGACATAATGATATATTAAAAATAGTATATTTATTTCAGAAAAGAGCAGGAGTAAAAGGAAGTACAGTGCTAAACTTAGAACAAGATATTTTTATTCTCAAAATGACATATTAACATCAGTAAAATAGGATGAAAATGATTCATTATTTCTTTCTTCAAAAAAAAAATCAAAATTGACACTTCTTGCCAAATGTCTGCATTTGGGGAGAACTCCATCCTCCAGTGGTAACTTTCTATTGTCCTTTTTTTACCATTTTTCTCTGCAGTCGAAGAACATGCACATTGACTTCTATTGCAACATCAGGAGAGCTGACAATTTTTTAGTAGCCACCGATGCCAGCATCAATTTAGTCTGTGACAACATGAGCGGTCTGTATGCATGCAGTCTCCTGTACCTCATCTGTAGTTTATTTTTTGCAAATTCATTCCTGAAAACCACTCTTATAAAGCCCATCAGCCACACAATCCAGGATTGTCTCAGTGCTGCATTGCCCCACAAAAAAGTTAGCGCAGGCCCACCATGTCGTCCCTGTTTCTCCTATTCTTTTTTTAAGCCAAGCAGCTGGCAAGTCAACAACTCATCGATTTCTGGTTGGGAACGTAATCGCACACTTAAGGCTATGAATGACGCACGCACACGCTCTCGCACTCTGAACTAGTGCTTGGTCTTGGGTAGACACAATCTCGGCAGTGCTGTATAAACAAATGTCATCTTCATTACCTCAGATGGCTCCGTGTTACTGAAAGGGAGCGAGCGGAATGCATTGCGGGAGCACGCTGAACAGAGCAGAAGGCACCTGAAGAGTTTCAGCACAGCCTGGTGGTTGAGCTCTGAAAATACACCCGGTGCACCCCAAGGACTCCATGGAGTACTGATGCGGGCGAGCTCCGGGTCCCAGCTATCTGCCACGCAAGGTCAGGCTGTCACGAGGTTTCGTCTCCAAAAACAAAAATTTGACACTGAGTGCTAAAATTGGTCCAAAGTAAACTTCCTTTTTATTTTTTCCTCTGTATGTTACACACTCACACTTACGACTACATTAGTACTGCCAGCCAGGGTGGTGGGATTCCTGCCAGCTGTGGGATTCAGGAGACAACCCAGCTGTAACCAGTTATATGCCTATTCCTCTGAAAGAGGTTTATTATGTTAATTTCAAAAATTCAGTAACATGCATTGCTGATGCTGACAATCCTGAGTCTGAGGACACAACTATTTAATAAAACCCTGTTTTTCACTGAGGTTAAAACAATGAGACCAATACTTTACAATAACTTGTACTAAGGACCCTTCCTAAATAATTATTTTTTTTCCCTAGAAAGGAGATCTTTTAGTATAAACTTGCTTAATACTTTTGTAGTCATCATCTTCCTTTCATTTGCATTGAAAAGAAAGATTGACTTACAAAGCTTTTGTATAAAACTTTATTTCTACGTTGGTGTACCTTTAAAATGATTGGATTCTGTTCTTCTTGAGAAGACATGTTTTTTCTGAAGCGGAGCTAATGCATATAGAAATGTACTGTACTCTGTAACTGAAACTTTCCTTTTCTTCTATTTTGGTTTTCCCTCGTCTAAAACACAGCACGCTGGTTCTTGGCAAACAGTTGCTTTATGTATGGAAAAATAGCTGTGGTACAGCTGTGCAGAGCCCTTGGGGAATTTCTGATATTCTTTTAGAGGCAATCTGGAGAATGTACAATGTCAAAAAACCTGGGCCTTTACAAAAGCAACATGCCTTGTCGAAGAGATAAGCATTGCTACTGGAGAGTTTTTCTGAGGAATGTTAAATGAGACCCCTGTCTTGAGCCACTATTCTTTGTTACTTTCTTTGCCATCTCACACAAACAAACGGCTCGTGATCTTAGTGTTTCACTTCCCTTTGTAGCTCCTAGCTTCAACGCTGCCATGTGTCCCGGACTCACTATCTGGCTCTGCTTGCGCCTCTCATACAGGATTTAACTGAGTTTTCCTGTTGCGCAGCAAAGCTCGAAACCCGCTGCTCGCTTCACTCCTCCGGCAAACTTCCCCCCGCCAGGTGATATGCTAAGGGTAGCGGTGAGAGGTGGTGCAGGGGCAGGTGGGGACCCCCCCGGCCTGGTCCAGCCCCTTGGGCTCCTGCACGTGGCCACCAGTTCCTTCCCAGCAGATCGGTTTAGAGCAAGGGGAAGAAAGTGCTCCCTTCCCCAGCGAGGAGCGAGCTCACTGCTGCCGGGGCCCGTGGGCTCCGACGGCATCAGCCGGCTCAGAAGCGGAGAGGGTGAGTTCATGGACACCAGCTGCATGCACGGGTGGGAAAAGGAGCAGGCACAAACGTACCCCGCAAGAGCCCAAACGCAGCAGTGGAAGCTGGGGGGCGGGAAAGCAACAGGGCTTTTGTCATCTCCCCGAACGGCATCCCCGACTGCCACGGCTCAGTGCGCTGGCCGTTTTTTGTGTCGTATAACGTTTATCTCGAGAATCACAAGGTGGCTGATATTCATAATGTACAGTCTCTGACAAATATTTTAATGTGACTACCTTGTTCATTACGGAGCACAAGAAACATATAAAAATCTAAACCAAAGCAAACCCACCGTTCATTCCCCACTGCAGTTACCTGATCAAGCAGAATCTTGTGGAGACTCTGGGATCCTTCCTCTCCCCCATCTTCCCACACCGGACTCTGGTAACACAGCACTGTTGCTTCTCCATACCCACTTTTCTATCAGCTTCTACCCAGCAAATTGTGGGAGAAATCCAGTCCCTTTGGTCACGTAAGCCCTCGATTACCCTCGTTTGTTGCTCAAAGTCCTCTTCCAGCTGATCTGTTGCTTAGTTATTTTTATCCTGGACTTCAGATTATAAAACACTTTCAAACAACAGCTAACTCTTAGCTTGAGGCAGTGGTGAGCAGCCTGTGTCCAGCTTAGCTCTACTTGAGAAAATAAACATTTTGCATCTTACTTTGCATGTTTGTTTCTCAGCTTTCAGGCTATGCCAAGTCTCCAGCCTGCTACAACATTGTTCTTGCCCTAACAAAGCCAGAGCAGTTTCCTAGCAGAGCTTATTAGCTTGGGCTTCATGCCTCACCTGTAATATGCTTCACTGTGTTCCTGGAAGACATAAAATTATGCCCACACGTGAAGAAGCCAAGTGACTATGGAGCATCCAGCATAATAACCTTCTACTACAAGCTCTGTGTCACCACCTCGTGGATTTTTGAAATTCAAATGACAATAGAGAAGGCAAAAAACCATCTCTGGTACACACACACAGAGTTCCTAGAAGCAACCAGAACTTCTAAGCTGTGTTAAGACAGGCTCCCTCAGTTGTCACACTGGGATTTAATGAGATTTAATTGTACGAAGTGTTATTTAATTTGAAAATAATTAAAAGCCAAGAGCTCAGTTTATCCTCTTGTGACTATAAGGAACTTTACTCCAAAAGTGGTTTACACTAGGCACATGAGGGCAGTTTTAATGTAAGGCTTTGTTTCTCTGATTGGGCTAATAATGAAGACATGCAGGAAGCAAAATTTAACATAATTCAGGACTTTTCTTTCAAAATACATGCACAAATCAAGTGTTAACCTGGCATGCATTTTTGTTTAAAAATATGCCGTCAAAAGAAGATTGAAATCCTTCTAGAAAACAATTTAAGCAAAACAAAATCCTCCAGAATTTTTACAGCCCAGATGCTGCAGGAGCTTAAAAAGCTGCAGAACCATTTTTCAAGGAATTGAAGTGTATGAGTGCCCTCAGATTTACACAAAATGAAAATCTGGGCCTAATTTTTGATTTGGAGAGCATTTTCAGTTATTCCTAAAAGTGTGACTAGTCTCTGTCTCCACACTCTTACAACAGGTAGCTGCCCTGACCTCTTTATTTTACTACCTGAACTAGCTAGAGAGGCTTTACAGTGGCCAAATCTCAGAAGAAGAAAAAGAAATTAATTGTTCTCTGTCATCCAGTGAGCACCGGTGAGTCAATGAGCATCCAAGGCTCTTTATCCTTTTGATCTTGAAAGGTATGCCAAATTTGCACTTTTGACCTGTTCCTCTAAGAATAGCCAACATGCTTTGGGCCTACAATTTTTTTAGATTATCTTCACATTTAGTCTCCAGAGCTTTTTCTCCACAGGTGACACCCTCAGCTTTGTTAGTTTATCACCTAAACACAACTTCAACTGAAAAGGCAGTTCAGCTGACAGTCAAGGGGAATCCCACTGCCTCTGTGACGGTTTGCTGCCACTTATTCAAGCAAGACTGTCAGGAAGCACTTGTCCGAGCTGATAATTGTGAATGAAATATTTGATCTAGAGTTAACAGCAAAACTGAATTGATGTTTTAACCAAGTGTGACTGTACGTGTTGTTTACACGGCTCTCTAAGTATTTTCAATTATGTTTTGTAAAGAGAGATTAGGAATATGCAGTGATAAACTAGGAGCACTGAATCTGTTGGGTGACTGTTCCTTTAATGACTTCAAGCAAAAGAAAAATTAAGTTTCCTTCCTCTGTAACGAGAGAATAATGACACTTACCTGGGTTCACACACAGTTATGTAAGAATTAAATGGTGTGGTTTCCTCCTGAAATTTGTAAATTTTATCCATGTATGGGATAGCACAAGATTTTGTGCATTTAGAAGACAATGATCAGTTTGCAGAGTCCAATAGAACAAAATAATTTCCACCTTGTCAACTATTATTTATCTTTTTTATTTGTTCTAAAAACAGTAGGCTAAAATCCAGTATGAAATAGTAAAAATATCACAAGTGTAACATAAAAAACCTCATAATAAAAAAAAAAATTCCTGTACCAATTAAAATCTACAAGGTTTGGAGGAAAAGCATCTAAGTATTTTCCAGTTCTGAAAACAGGTCAGATGCATTCATGGAAGCAGTCCCTTTAAATAACAGTAAGCATAAGAAGTAGATGTGCAAGCACGCAGTATTTTAAGATCTAAAAGTACACAGAATGTGTTTTCTATCAGAATCGTTACAATCATTCAAATGCCAATCTCCAAACTCTTGAGTCTAACATTGAAATCTCAGATTAACATATGTGGAGCAACAAGGCCACCTTGAGGCAAGTTAGAAAAATGCAAAAATTTCTATTCCACATTCTTATGGGAGTACTTACAGATTCTCCGCAAGTCTGAATTCCTTGGAATTGCCACATGATGTAAATGATAAGCTCTTAAAACTGTTTGGCAAAGGCCCACAAGTTCCACAGAGTATTATTAAAGCAGTGCTTGGTCAGCACTCCTGAAATGCTAGAAATATATGCTTACCAATTAGGTTAATTTACTTGGTAATAGTTTTCAAGACAGACCTGGTTTTGCAACACACTAATCTTGTTGTTCCAAGTTGCTTCACTCCTTGTTACAGAAGTCAAAAAATTTCCTTCCCCCTGGCTCAGCATAGTATTACACTGTACATATTTTTAAAAGAAGAAGTATAAAAATAGTGAAAAGGTTTCTGAAGAAGTATTAAATTCAAATCTGCACAAAAATTAAACTTTCACAGTTCTTTGTCACTCTCTACAAGTTTCAAGTATTTCTTTAAATTTGTACCTTTGAAAAACTGATATAACAGTGAACATTTTCCAAAAAAAAAGGTGGGAAGGGGAAGAAATCTTACACTTCTTATTTTTTGCGCATGAAAAAGCACTTTTTTTTCGTATAGCCTCTAAGTTAGAACTGGAGTTGTGGGACCATTTGTGGAGCTTTCTGTTCCCTTAGTGCTATCTGCAGCCTTAGAATCATCACATACTTCAGAAAGCTCATTTTCCCCTGGGGTTGATGGGGTAAGATCAATAGTGATCAAATCAGTTTCCTGATCTGTTTTTTCTACTTCACTGCAAAATTCAACTTTATCTTCTTGCTGGCTGTTCTTCTTTATTTGTCCATTCTGTGCAGGGTAGGTACTGGCAATGGTGTCATACAGAAATTGGTAATGTTCCTTAAATATAAAGAGAAGAAGTTAGTATGAATGGAATGCTCAGAGCCCAAGAATAAACCCCATTCTTTCTCTGTTTTCTTAAATTTTAGAAATGTAACATGTAGTTGAACATGCAAGACTGCATATGAAGCAGCTTGCATAGTTTTTGGTGTACAGAGTGTTGCTTCTATGGTTTATTCTGATTTCGTGTGTATGTAATGTCTCTCTAACTGCCTGCGTCAGACGTTCCAAGTTGAGTCACTCAGTACCCTCTTGGTTCACAAAGTCCCAACAATATGGTTTTTACAGTACCTAAGTTGTAAACAACACGTATTGTAAGGAGTCTAGGAAAGTCATCTAATAACCTGCCCCATATCGATGACACCTAGGCCTGGTTTATTAGCAAACGCACAGTGTACGCCACAAAGACACAATTCCTCTGGAGTGATTTAAACAAAACAAGTCAATGACTGCTAGCCTGTGAAATGGACTTAGCCTCCTAACTCTGCAGAAGTTAAGGGAAATTATGCATGTACATCCCTGAAGCAACTGCAGAAAAATCAGTTTATGCAATTTGTAATTTTATAATATGCACCCTTCCACAAAGGTTTTATAGAATTGCAGCTCTGGACATCTCACAGACTCCTTCATTCTTATCAGTAACGGCCAATTCCGAAGTAGTGGTGCGTGGCTGTGATTGTCCTGATTAGAATTAGTGTTCCCTATGCAGAAATTATGTGTAAGGTTATGAGGATGTCAGTGACCATGATAAGTAATCTCATAATTTTTTCTGGTAATTCATAAGATTTACTTACAAAGGTGGGGACCACTCCCAGCCTGGTGCGACGAAGAGCTTTTACTACTTGGAAAACATCTATTACTTCTTCTGTTTCTGCACTTTCCAAGAGGGTCATTAAAGCACAAAATACACCAGTCTGCTGTGATCCATCACTAGAAGATGATGTAAAATGTACATGTAAATTTAAAATGTAAAATCAGCAAGTCCTCTGACTAAATGTGAGATTTATTTCAAAGTCTACATAATGAATTACATTTCCACAACACTTTTTACTGGACTGAAATTGTTACAATTAAGAACGTCTGTAGGACACACAAAAGACATAGTTTATCTAGAGGCTACCTGGATCTCATGAGGCCACTTAAGGGGTAAGAGAGAAATTAGAAGCTTCAGACTTACGGTCTCAATAATTGTTAGCAGGATTATCCTCTGTTTTAGATGGTATGCAAGGCTATTCCTGGAAATGGTCCTAAAAAAGTGGGCTTATGTACTGGAGCGAGAGATGAACCTAAAAGCTCTGCTGGATCCTCGTTAGTAGTATGCTACAAGAGCACTCTGACCTAGCATTTCTTCTCAAAATATGTGTACCAGGCAAGAGCAGCTAGTTCTGACCACCTAACTTCACGCCCATGCTTGCTAAAGTGTGCTCACTTTTCAGCACTACAATAAAAAGGTCAAGCTTGAGCAATTCAAGGAACCTTCTAGGGAGAGCTGAGTCTCCAGACACATGGAAATGCTTGTTGGAAAAGGTAGCCATCCCAAAATTGTGGTTGCTATGTATATCCAGAACTTAGATCTAGGTTAAGGTATGTACTGAATTCAGACCCACCGGCAGTGGATGACGAGTGGGACACTGCGGGTACTCCTGTGGTCCTCAGTGACTGGTCTGTCTGGGACTTTTTGTTTAAGGTTGAGAATCATGCTGACTAAATCTTTGGGGTTTTCTGGAACGTCCAAGCCACTCCACTTGTGATACTGATACTGATACACCTTCTGTGTTTCTTTCGTCTGAAAAACAGCAACGGAGATGTAGGCAATGTTCAGGTTAAAATAAAGACTCACATAGTACATCTATTTCAGCTGATTTACAAAGGAAAATTATATTCCTGAGGAAGTGCATGATGATGTGACTTCTACCTCATGAATGTGAGGTAGGTAGACATCCCAGCTTTGCTCAAAGTACAAAAGACAGCTGACCTCCTGAGACTCCACTACCACCATCTAAGCAATTCACTAAATGGGAAATTTGTGCTAATTTATAGTATTTATCATGATTGGCTGCTGGTCTGGAAGAGAAAAATATTTCCATTTTTTAGAGCAGGAGGTAAGTGCAGTGGGAACTGTCCCTTCTCTTTCTTTAGGCTAAGTTTATAACAGGGAAACAAATTTAAAACTTCCTTTTGGAACTTGCAAAGAAACTTTTACCTTCAGATGCGTAACATCAAATGCACGTATGGTATAGCTAGGACAACAGTTGACATCTGTCATTTGAACCTCTATGCCATCATACGTTTGTTTTCCTTCTCCCCAGTACTGTGCACAGAGTTCCTAAAATGGATAAAGTACAAGTCAGTGCTTACCATTCAAACCTCCTTTTATTTTATGTTCCACATGCACTTACAGAATGTATTGACGTTAAAGTAGTAGGAGTGTCATTGTATTTTAAAATATAGCATCATATACTCTTCCCCTCAAAAATTCATTAGAAAGTAAATTAAGAAGATAAATAATAGAACAAATTATATTGGAAATCCAAACTCCTCATCCTATGAAACACGCTTAACTGGAGGACGGGAATGAGAGAGTGCAGTGCAGTGTTTTCTTTGCATACAGAGGACCCTTAATATGTCAGTGTGAAGATGATGCCCTCACCTGATCTCCTTCTTTCAGCTCTGTCAGCATAACAATGACTTTGACTTTTCTTTGGAAGACCATTTGCCAGAAGTCAGAGATAGTTTCCTGCAGTGGTCCCTGTGTTGCAATCATGGCTTTTGGACCCCAGTAGCCCTATAAAAGAAATTTTTAATATTTTTTTCTTAAATTCATTTGAAATGTGATTGTCAAGCAACAGAACTCATTGTCATTTAAAGAATACCCAGTGAAATAAACTAATGAACCCTTTTGTTTATAGGGAAAATATGCCTACTGCAATAGGCAATGGTCTTACAGGAATTCTGTGAGCCAAATGACATGAAATTCAATCCTCCGAACAACAGTATCACTTCCAGATAGACAACAAGGTATACTCATGCTGCAGAGGGTGAGACCTCATCCTGCCATTTTCTGCTAAGCATATTTTAAGGGCTAAAATATTTAATTCTGCACAGCTCTTTAATTTGACCACTGAGAAACTGAGTTTATACCACACAAAGTTGGTGCACCAGTCAGTTCACGCTGGTGAGCTACCCAAAAGTAAAAACACATTTACTCTGAATAGATATTCTAGTTGTGCAGCATTTTAAAGGATTTGGATAAATCGAATTTAGCTAGTAATTCCATTAAAATCAGTTACTTCATTAGTGACCAATAACTGCTCTCCTTCTTTTGGAGGTATATATGATACCAAAAAATTGATGGCCCCAATTTTCACTGGTAGGGTTTTGTATATGTGAATAACTATGCTCACATTTCACTAACAGGGAAATATTAATATGGATCAACTTGTACATAGGCAGATGCCCACTAATAGAAATACATATTATCCTGAGGCCAGTCTCAAAGCTAGTGGTTTTAAACATAACACATACACACAAAAAAAAAGTGTTTCTATGTTTAGTCTCGCTATTTGAGATTGCACAATCTAAGACCATGTAAGGGAAAAAGATTCATCTTATTACTGCAGAAAAATGTAGGAGATTTTGATGATTAAAACTATAAATGGATTTGCCAGTCGACTGTCAGATCTTTCTCCCTTATTCAGGTAAATCTTATTCTATTTGTGAAGCCAATAAGAGAATAAGAGCTCAAGCTAGAATATAGTTTTAGCTGAAAGCTTGTGAAATACTTATAGTGGATCCTTTAAATACATACAGTTATGAAGGAAGCATTGATGTATTTGCTTGATTCCTCACAGTCGCTGTCCTCATCTGAGGAATCATCTGAATCACGTTCACCCTCCTTACTGCATTCGTCTTCGTGCCTGATCAGCACTCGGTTAAAGTCATCTGCATGAGACAAAGCGTCACCGTCACACCACACTGCTGCTCAGGTATAGCATTAGAGGCGGGCTGGCCCTGCACGTGCAGGGGGGGAAACAGACAGAAAAAGGCCAGTCCTTTCACAACAGACTGCAGAACAAAGGCCACTTTATTTGCAATAAACTTAAACACTCCCAAGAATTCACATTTTTAAAAACTCATCTTTTTTTTAAAACATTATGAGAAGTTTCTAATTTTACAGTGTTGAGAAAATTAATCAAATACATCTCAGTAAGGTAATTTAAACTTTTTTCAAAATTTAGTAGGCTTTCTTACAGAAGATAACAGATAAAATAAGAGAAGGTTCATGGAAAATACTTACATGGAATTATGTTGGCATTCCTATTTTTGCTTTTATTTTCCTCGTGATTCCCAGTGTTCTGTGTCCGCCACCCCTTATAGGAAGGTAATCTCTAAAGAAAGAAGATGTTTGGTATTATGCTTGATTAACATGGTTCCTGGGATCATTGTCCCCTCTGGACACCCACACCCAGTCTTCATCTCCCAGTGCCTCACTTCTTACTTGAATTCTTTAAACTTTGGTCACATCTGGACTATAGTTTAAAAACGCCTGCTATACCATGTACAATGGCACAGGAAATCGTGCACATAGACACAAGTAATTGTTCTGTGCTCCCCATCTTTGTTAAAAATATGAACATGAAAAGCAGGAATAATATTTCATTAATTTACAGCATTTTTCATGAAGGTAAAGAAACTGTTTCTGTGCCAGAGAAATAAAATAGCACAGAAGTGATCTATTATGTATGGTATCTCTATCTCATGACTATTGTGCAAGGCACTTTCTAATGTAAGTGGGAGGTAAGGGCACTAGAATGCAATGGTTATTTACCTGAAACTCTGCCTCCAGCAGAGAAGGATCACTCGGAGGATCTTTTCTTTTCAGATTGTTAAGATAGGAATGCAGTTCTGAGAGACTGACCTCTGTTTCTCCGTACTGATTGTATTCCACTAGCGCTTGATGGATAAGGATGTACTGTGACTGGTGTTTCCCATTTGAAGGGTTTAAAAAAGAAGTTATTAAAGATTAAAAAAATAAAAAATCACTTTTTAAAACCATTATGAGAAACTATTACTCCCATGATGTTATTAATGTTAATAATATTAAGCATTAACATTAAATAGCATTAAATACTACAAGTATTAAAAATCGGAGTGGCTTCTAAATTAGACATTTTGGAGCACATTTAGTGTGTGGGATGGCAAGTGTTCTGTGAACAAACGTAATGTCATTCAAGAAATATGCAACTGAGATTTGAAAGATCTGCAAAACACTTAGATAAGTTAAAAACATGCATTGCATCGGTCCGTAACTTTTGTTGTACTCTCAACTCAACTGAAAATCCCACCTAGACAGACAGGTTTTAGAATTTGAAAATTAAGTTTGACTATGCAAGCTCAATTTTGCATTTGTGAATTGTATGCCAAAAGCTGGATTATCAAATCTAAATGTTATTCTTGGCTTCTTTTTTTAAAAGCCTAAACTTAAAAAGTTGAAGTTTCTAAAACTGAAAAACTGTTTTGGAAGTTTTTCTCTCTCTTAATATTTTTCAGAGCTATATCTTCTATGAACAACTTCAGCTGAACTGTAGCAGTACCCAAGACTGAGCAGCGCACTTCTGAGAAATACTGATGAAGCCCTAGCAAAGGAGAGTTCTAAGTGACAGGAGTTTTAGTGAGATACCTCTACTTGAACCATGAGGCACCGTTGCCGACGCAGCTTCACAACATAGCCATAAACATCCACTCTGCCTTCTGCATCCAGCCCCTCCAGCATGGCATCAATTCCTATATATGTCCCAGTGCGCCCAACACCAGCACTGCAAAGCATAAAGGGATCTGGTTATCGAGAGCGAATGGCATCTCCCAGTCCCACTCTGAGAGGGGAGCAGTCACCGAAAGCGTAAAAGTGAAAATGCGTAACAACAGGATATGAAGCAAGTGAAAACAGTTCTTGCTGTAAATTAATTGGCAACACAAACAATGATGAGTTTGTATTTTAAATATCTTTTACTGAAAGTAAGGCCAGTATTGCCAAACATGGTGCTTATAGCCAGAGTAGCCTGACATTTATCTGCCTGCTTTCCAAAAGTCTATATGTCCTCAGGCTTTATCACCCTGAATATCCTTCAGAAAACAGGCCTTTTTATGCATCTTTGGCTGCCTCACTCTCAAGTAATCAAGTCACAAAATTTAGGATCAGCCAAATACCTTTTCTGAATAGCTTCACTTCACGTTCATTTAACATTAATATAATTTTTTTTAAATAATGTATATTTACCTGCAATGAACGACTATTGGGCCACTAAAAAAGTTGCTGAGAGCGTTAACTCTGCGTCTGAGTTTGAGAAGGAGATGGGGATCCTCAGGGACCCCATGGTCTGGCCAGCTTGTGAACTGAATATGAGTGACATCTCTTCCAGCTGTCCTTTCTCTTCCCTAGACAAAGTGAAGTGTGGGGTTTTTTAATTTTTATATATATATATACACACACACAAAGCCAAAATCAAATGCAGATATACAAAGAAGAAGAAAAATAAGGGCAACAGTCATCAAATGTTGAAACACAAATTTCAAACAGCGTGCTGTAATGTTGTAATCACAATATTCTCTTGGTTATGACATTTTTCATATTCAATTTTAATTAAAAAATATCCATGAATCAGGAATACACAATGATTCCAACAGAGGACAAGCAGGAGGTTCAAAGTGTTGCTAAAAATACTTTTTTTCTCAGTTAGCCTATGATCTAGAGTATAATATGTCTCCCCACTCTATTCATAAACAACCTGGCCAGTATATAGCTCTGCTTAGTTCAAGGGATAGAGGTTTGTAATTCTCTTATGTCTCCTAGTAGCCTGCTGAGGGTACAACAGATTAAAAAAAAAAACAAACCAAAAACAAACAAACCTAAGAAATTTAAACTGTAACTCAGACTTCCACTGTTTAGAAGTAGACACAAGAAAACTTATGATTTTCAATGAGACTGACTCTCTTAAGTCAGTTGATTAAAGCTTAAAGCATGTCAAGACCTGAGGGGAGACCTTATCACTCTCTACAACTACCTGAAAGGAGGTTGTAGTGAGGTGGGGGTCGGTCTCTTCTCCCAAGTAACTAGCGATAGGACGAGAGGAAATGGCCTCAAGTTGCATCAGGAGAGGTTTAGATTGGATATTAGGAAAAATTTCTTTACTGAAAGGGTGGTCAAGCATTGGAACAGGCTGGAGGAGTTCAAAAAATGGGTAGACATGGCACTTCAGGACATGGTTTAGTAGGCATGGAGGTGTTGGGTTGACGGTTGGACTAGATGATCTTAGAGGTCTTTTCCAACCTCAATGATTATATGATTCTGTGATTCTAAGTCTTGAGTCCTACTTTCATATGTTGCTGCTAGATTAAAAGAGAGGACGTACGTTTTGATAACCATGATTATAAAAGAAAATGAGAAAGACAGCTCAATGGCATCCTTTCACTGGCCAAGATTTAGTGTGGCTGTAAGGGCATTTCCCCAGTAATTAACTCCCAAATTCTTACTCCAAGTTGAGTTATCCAGTTGGGGCACAGTTATTCATACAGTTATTTGCCATTGTTTCAGTAATTACACATCACTATTCCACCAGAACTGCAGAAGTCTCCACTTTCTCACCAGGGACCACTCTTAAATTCCACAACCAATATCAGTTTTATCTATATTAATATAATGTCAGCCAAACAGAGAGCAAACAGCTCTAAAAATATCAGTCCTCAACCTGCAGCAATCTCTCATTTCTAATGTCGGATTGTTCTAGTCACAGAGCAACGTCTTTGTTAATTCTTAACATTCTGATATTCTCACTGTCTTCACACTAAGTTACAACTGTCTGTTAATCAGACCACTTCCTGAGTAAATTTCTATGCAACATGAGACAGCAGAATAGGAATTTCCAGCTGTAATCATGGATCAAGATGGGTAGGCTCTGTTGCTTGACTATTTTGCTGAAGATCTGTCAGCGGATTTACTCTTTGAGTCTTAATGCTTTTAGAGCTATGACTTATGCTCCATTTATCCTCACTGAAACATTTTCGCAAAGGGCCTGAGAGGAGCATTTAGCCTTAGGTGTCAAATTTTCTTCTCAGTTATGCACAGAGCAACTAATGTGATTTCAGATGTATAAAAGAGAGCAATTAACCAGCCTTAATGATTCTACATGTAGGCAAATGGTAATTTTAAAACATTTATGTTTATAAATGCACTTGAGATTACCAGAATTTGTAATTGTCCCACTGTACAATTATCACGAGGGTAGATAATGGTGCTCTATGAGTCACTGATTTTACTTGCAGAAGGTTATGCTGAGATACACATAAACCAGTAAAATATCTGTTTTAAAGAACAAGCTAAGTATCTAAGGAAACCACAGTGTATTAAGTTTTCCATACTTAACAGCATATGAACAGTTTCCTCTTAAATGTAGATTCCAGAGTACTAAGGAAAACACATAAATACATTTTTAACTTGGGAAACATATGTCTAACTCATATTTCTTGTAAGGAATGACACTTACATCTAAGAAGTTTTCTCTTAAACTATATGTTGCTTAGGGAAATACAGCAGAACCTCTTCCATTGATAGCTGACTCTTCCCCTCTTAAAAGGATCTCTCAACAATACCTACAGACTCCAAACAGACAACTCCAATTCCAGTCAGTCTTACACTTTTGAATCAACTTACATTTGTGATGTGTAGTTTCTGAATGACATAGTCTGGACACGTTTTACTTTCACTGATCTTCACAATGATGTCCCCATATGTTGCAGAGCCATTCTCCATTGACGGCCAGTACTGGGCACATTTGTTCTATGAAGATATGAAGTTAGGTAAGCAGCATGACAGCAAAGTGGCAGAGAGCTGAGAGCTAGAACAAAGTCTGATTTAAAACAGATGGCAACTCAGTATAGTTTTTCCAACTTCTCACAGGTCTTGCCCTCTCCTGAAAAGGCTGTCACTGCTTAGGATGTCAGTGCTAAATAATTGCAAATATCCAACAATTCAGGTCTCTGACCTGAAGTTTATGCCCATGGAATTTAACTTGGAACATAAAGTGGGGAAAAATCCTGTACACTAGTTGGAAAAGTGAACAGCTACTGTTGCTGTTGCTTGAAGGCTGTAGAAGTTTGCAGCTACTTCTATGGCTTCTTTTTCTGTCTTCAGTGAGGGACGTTGCTCCTGCCTGTCTATAACATCAACTTGGGGATGCTGTAAATCCACATGCTGCCAACCTTTTCATCTTTAAAAGCAGTTAAAACAGCAGTTCTCGTTCTTCCTGCTGTACCTTGAATAAGGAACAAAAGCAAGCCAGAAGCACCCAAGCTTCCAGTTAAAGGAAGGACAAAGACAATGGATAAAAAAAATATTCTGTCTAGGATTTACTGAGGGCATTGCCGGGATATCAGAAGATAATAGACAGGAGAAAAATACATACCATACCTTTTATGACAGGTCCGTGAGGACCTAGAGTTCTACCTTGAGCCCTTTTCTGGATTTATTAGCTGTAATTTGGGAGCTCACCCTCTGCTACTTACAGCTGTGACTAAAGTGACATTTTCTGATAAGACTGGTAATTCCATAAGACAACACTGTTTTGGCCTGCTTTCCAATATAGGTTCTGCCACAACAAGAGAACAGCAAAGAATGAAAACAAAGAACTAAGAAGAAAATGTAATTCACCACAGCACAGCAACCCTTTCTGTTTTCAGACAAAAGAAGGATGGAAAGATGGATGGAGGGATGGATGGATGGATATTTCTCACCCTCTTTCCTTCCTCACAGCGAGTCACCATGACAATAATAGTTGCCTTCTGTTCCCAGATCATTCTCCAGAAATCATCCGTGGTTTCATCCTTGGGGCCTAGCAGGAGATATTTTAAAGGAGTTTTTCAAAGAGTGCAGCTACATGAAAAAAAACACTTGACTTCTTGACATGCTTAGACATGCAGTCTGAAAAGCTAACCAGAGATCACGCAAATAACAGCCACACACTTGATTTCATTATGACTGCTGCCATTAGGCTACAACATTTTAAAAGTCACATATATATCTTTAGTGCATTGCTGTGAAATCTGAAAACTTTTGGTGTAAAATTATACATCATGAGAAATCTGGCTTTGAAGTACAATTTATTCATCTTCACAAAATTCCCTAAGCAAAAAATCATTGGCAACTTTTTCACATTAAATTTCAAAATGTCAGATTTTCAATTTTTCTTTAAATTTGCTAATACTTTTTTACTACCCTCTAACAAAAAATGGGTGAATAAAGAAAGCATATTCTTTTAAGGTTAAAAATTACCTTGTGCAGCAATGTATTTTCTTGGTTCTTTGAAGCCCTATAAAAAGTACAATGTTATCAACTTTTAGAAAGGAAGCATGAACAATTTAAAAGATCTGCAACTTTAAAAATAAATTCAATATGCAATAGTCCAGTAATACTGAATACATTACAAAGATGGAAAGAATTCAAATGGAAATCCTCAAAGGTGTTTGATGCATGAAACGTACAGACTACAGAATTTCTTCAATAGTGCCTAAGACGTTTTTTAAGTAGAAGTCACTCACATCAATATAACTTGCATTGATATAGTCTGATCCTGGGTCCCCTGGGATCTCTGAGAGCTCAACACGGTTATGATCATCTGTTTAAATCATTTAAAACAAGATAATTATATTATCTCAAGATACTGAGAAAACAAATATTCATAAAACACACAAAAACTGTAACAAATACTCACATGGAAGGATATCAATGTAACGGTTTTTGTTCTGATTATGGCTTTTTTTGGCCTCCTTTATTGAAAATTTAGTGAAAACTCTAGGAATACTCTGTAAAATACAATGTTTCTTTTATTAGGTAAGCATATATTTAAAATAGCTTCTACTTACAGTCAAATGCATATGGAAGAAATTTGGTACTACTGAGTCTGGAAGATAACATTCTGTTTCATAAGATACTACTTCATATATTTCTTATATGTAAAATAAACAAATTTATTTTCCCTTAATATATATAATATATATCTCCACAACTATATATTATTTATATCCCCATGGCTATGCAGTAAGAAAGAGTATTAAACATATACATTAAAAGGTACTTCAGTATGAGAAGTATTTAGACTGTGTATTTTATACTTTTGCTGAAAAACACCTTCAGGAAAAAAAAAAAGTACCATCATCTTATAATGACGAGAGCTTGGTAGCAAAATTAACTGAAGCCTATTTGACCTTAGATGAGAATTCACTCAATTTTCTAGATTCTTATTTTTTTATTTATTTATAACCAGTGCATATACTTCAAACACGATCTTGAACAGAATTCTTCCAGCCACTTGGCTACAAATCTGTCATATATTTTGAGCCAATGACAAACCTGAAATTCATCCAAAAAAAGTCTTCCTTCATCAGCAATCTTCCTCTTGTACATGTCCAGCAATTGCTCCGAAGGTATTGGCTCTATGTTCAGAAGTTGCCTGTCATCATCTTTAACTGTGTAAATACGTTGAACATTTATCGTTACTGACTTTGAAAATGTAAATTACATTTCAGTAAACGTGATTCTTGAATTGTCAGATGAATTAACAAAAGGACAAACCTCTTTATTTTAACTAAGCATGTTTATTTTTCAAAAAAATGGTGTTGCTTGAGCCAGCTGTGAGCAAACAGGCCCTGGGAACAGCAGAACTTGTTCAGCTCTGCTGCCGGACTGGAGACACCTCAGGAGGAGGCCCCATGCGGGGACACCGCATTAACAGTGCTTTTGTACGAAGTGGTGGTTGTCCCAGCCAGGTCACCAACAGCCCCAACACCCACAACAGTTACATGGCCTTGCCCTCTACCTCACTTCTGATCATTTATCGTCAGTGGTAAAATGGAATACTGTGCAAACAACCTACAAATGCAATAACATGTATTGCCTACTTTTCCAAATTTTCTCCAACTTCTTCTCTCAGTCGCAATAATCTGTAATATCATCTTTACTAATAAAGTAATGATTGAACAAGTTTTAACATCTCTAACTAGAAATTTATTCATTTTTCATTTATATTGAAAAGATTTTTATTTTTTAACAACCGTGTGCCTAAGCAAATGGATTTGAATATCAGCACAGTATTACTTCCCATTTAATGTAGTTAATTTCTGTGGGCTTGAATGTCATAAATCATTTTTTTCTTGAAGCTTTCTGGTATTGACTGATTCTGTCTTTCTTCATAGGCTTTGAAATATTGTGCAAAAAGTTGCACAAAATGTTTGGTTTCAGCCTTCAAAGGTTTGCAGTAAAAAAATGACTGGCTTATGTTTAAATTCTTGCTTTGAAAAAGGTGCACAGGAAAGGGAAATTCTGGTTGAAGCTGTATTTGATTCTGGACTTACTCTCAGGGTTAAACATATCACAACCATTGTCTGCGATAACAAATTTGGGGTTGTAATTAAATAATAAATAAGAGGTTTTCAAGCACTGATAAATTTTCTGTTCATTTAAGTACAAATACTCCTGCTATGTATTTACAGAAGTATTTTTTTTTCTCGAAATGAGGTGTTACCATGTTGATATCTATAATCTATGCATACAACCTAGAATGTAAACAATCCAAAGGGGGCAGCAAGACATGTGACTAATTTTATTTCCACTTGCTAAATATATAAAGATACTCACCTGCAACAAGGTTCACGCCTTCAGAAGAACTGCTGTAAGAAGGAAATGCATCTGTAAAAGCTTTGACTAGTAAGACATATATATGATAATGAGTTAAATAAAAGCAGTTTCATACGTGAACACCAAGACCGTCCATAACCAGCAGACCGCATTACAAGCGCTCTGTGAAACAAGAGTGCTACAACTGGGACAACTGGGACCCTACACAGAGCTGGTTGGGATCCTTGTCTTCCTACTCTGAGCACTATTGAGGCGGAGAAACAAGGGAACCGCATCAAACAGCTTTACCGCTTGCATAGTTTTGTCTATATCACCTGCAGCAAACATGTCTTTAATTTCTTCACTGGAGTGACTGCTCACACCATCTTTGTTTCTCTTGCTACGTAAGTGACAAAAAACTAACACATACATAAAATATAATGAAACTAAGTTTAAATGCTAAGTAGCCAAGAACCAGCCAGACTCTCCGGAGCCGTACAAGCAAAAATTAGTTTTGCTTCCCTAAGCATAAAAGTTCGTATCTGAGCAAGAGCAGCTCCCTGTCCCCCTAAGGGGAAGAGCAGGGGGTGGGGGGAGAAGGGGTTAGAAGAGACAAGTCCCCAGGTTCTGCTGTTGCCAGAGGGCTGAGAGGTTTCTGAAGAAATTGCCCTAACTCCTCCATCTCTACCAGCAGCAAATGCCCCCTCACACATTGCACCACCTCCCTTCGCAGCAATAGCAGCAGTCAGCCTGGCTTTCCAGGGCTCTGGCACAGTCACCTGGGAAGGCAATGACCATTCTTCTATCGCCATCCACTGTCCTCCAGAACTGCCAAGTCACCGAGAGATGACTATAATAAACAAAGCCTCCCTGAGATACTGTTTTGGGTGAATAAGCATTTGAAAGAGTTCCAAGAAAATATGTATTCTTTTCATTACTTTTAACTTAAATCATGAAGGAAAGGTTTTCCAGATATTTGTGAATATTTTTTCACAAAACTAGTGACAAAACATTTTGTTCTAGCAGATCTGTTCTTCTGTGCCCTGAGAAAAGATATAGCAGAGAGATTTTAAATCTATTTCCTTTGTATTTGCATTGCCAGACGAACTACCAAAAATTGAGTTTCTTTTGAAAGGATTAAAAGGGAAAAGGATGTCTTTTCCCAGTATTAATGAAATATCAAAATTGTAACATTTTTGCATTACCCACTGGGAAATCTTGTGGAAGAACAGAAAGCCCTCCCCCCCCATTTATATAAGAGAGGGAGACAAACACGAAGCTTACCTAAGCTTTTTTCTGTGAAGATCATAGATTTTGTACAGAACCAGTAGTAAAGCAATTGATGTCACAACAATCAAGAACGCCAAGAATATAATCAGGGCTTTAGAATTATCTAGCAACGGAAAAAGAATGTATTTATTATTTCTTGAATACATAATTAATGGCATTTAAAATTACTTCTTTTCCTTTTTTTTTTAATCTGTATACTTCCTAGAACCAGGGCTCATTGATTTTTTTGTGAAAAGAACTAAACAATTATTTTTAAGTGTTTAGTTTAAGTTTATTATTCCGAAGTGCCAAAAACTTTTAAGCTCACAGAAAAGGGGGAAATTTTATTTCTTCATTAAGAAAACTTTCACTTAAACTCTCCACGTCCACCTGTCAAAATGCTACAACTCACTCACTGGTTCAGCATTACCATGGTTGTCTCCTGCTCTGTGTGACCTGTACATCTGAGCAGTGGAGCTCTCAGCTGCTCCTGATTTGGGAGTTGGGAATCCCTGCAAAGTCACAGATGTTCAGCTCCTGAAACGCAGGATCTGAACACAGGAAAATAATCCTAAAGTGAATAATTAAAGTTAGAGAAATTAATTTCTAGTTGCATTCAAATGTTTCCTGAAGAAACCACAGCTGTGTAGTAATTCTGAATTATGGTCAATGACTTGTCAACATGCTCTGTTACGTTAATGCTGAATGAGGACGTTATTTTTTCAAATGCAGATCAACTATTAACTATAAAAACAGGTGTCCTGGTTTCAGCTGGGACAGAGTTAATTTTCTTCCTAGTAGCTGGTATAGTGCTGTGTTTTGGATTTAGTATGAAAATACTGTTGATAACATGCTGATGTTTTAGTTGTTGCTAAGTGGTGTTTACACTGGTCAAGGACTTTTCAGCTTCCCCTGCTCTGCCAGGTGCACAAGAAGCTGGGAGGGGGCACAGCCAGGACAGCTGACCCCAGCTGGCCAAAGGGCTATTCCATACCATATGGCGTCATGCCCAGCATAGAAACTGGGGGGAGTTGGCCGGGGGGCAGCGACTGCTGCTCGGGGACAGGCTGGGCGTCAGTCGGTGGGTAGTGAGCGGTTGCATCACTTGGGGTTTTTTTGGTTTTCCCTGGGTTTTGTTCCTCTCTCTCCTCCTTTCTTGTTATTTTCTTTTTCATTACAATTTATTATTATTATTATTAATATTATTATTATTATTTAATTATTAAGCTGTTCTTATCTCAGCCCATGAGTTCTCTTACTTGTGCTCTTCAGATTCTCTCTCCCATCTCCCTGAGAGGGGGGAGGGTGAGTGAGTGGCTGCGTGGTGCTTAGTTGCTGACTAGGGCTAAACCATGACAACAGGCAGTTTGGATTTTTAATTAGGAGCAATTGTAACGGAATTCACAATTTACACTATTACTCTATACTATGTTAAAGTCTAAAAGTAAAAATGCTGTATATATTTACTTACATCTGGTTCTTATACTCTTCTTTACTGGCTGCCCTTTATAGTCTCCATTAAACACTAAGATCTGCATGCAGTGGGTGAGAATAATAGAGATGTTAAGATATAACAAGTAAAATTTTCTGCATAACATTTTTTAAAAAGCAAAGCCCAATGAATATTCAAAATACATCCATATATTTTCAATGAATCAACCTCATTGACAGCAGGATATGCTGTCAATCTTTGTATAGCCATTTATAGTGCTGCTCAGGTTTCCACCTAAGTTACAGCAAGATCTAGATCCAAAAATATGTAGATGACTGGAAAAAAAAGTTAGTGAAAGAGGAGACACATTTTACAAAATCAAAATCAGACATATCTCAAGGAAAAAATCAAATTTATCTCTTATCAAATCAAAATCAAATCTCTCAAATCTGAAATCTCTCAAGCATGTAATATGTAATAAAACATCATTATTTTATTTGCTTCAACAGTAAATATACAAATAGTCAACTGAATTGGATATTTTTAATACAAGTTCCTGTATGGAAAGTTATTCATAAAAGGTTAAATTATAGAAGCCAAAATAAACTTTTAAATAAGTTGCTTTCTTGCAACATTAACTTTTGGGTACTTTAACTGGTGTTAAAATACTAACTTGGTTTAGATGTGTTTCTATTTCATAATATATTTTACATTCATCCAATCTTTTAAGTTTCCTTAATAGAAATTCCTATCAGATCTAACAGGCAGCTTGACGTTTGTACGTCAAATATTTCACACTTTTCTTGTGAAAAAAATCAATCCTACAATTAAACTTAAAGATTTAATACTAAACAGTGGAGAACACTACCAGGATTTAATAATAGTGATTTTAACAGTAATATTCTCCTGCTTCTAATCATCCAAAAGGGGAGGGAGAAGGGCTTTCAGCACCATTGCTGACTGCAGCCTGAGTTCTTACTGAGCCTACCCGATCCCTTAAGAGAAACCTCTCCTGAAGACTCAGAGGACTGTGCCCCAGCTCCCGCCCTCTGCTCTAAAAGGCCAATGTGTTCAGGGGGTTGGTGGTTTCCGAATTCTGCAGCTGGGAAGAAAGCCATGGTAGGTGGCAATATCCAGAGGAACAGCAGAGGTGGCAGAGAAAACAAGCAAGAAGCTTCTCATACAGCAAAAGCCAGAAACCTAGTGCACAGCAGTCAGGATCAAAACCTCACTAAACCAAAAAGTATGCTGGGTAGGCTCCTCTTTATTCCCTGAACAGTTCAGTATGCAGATAGAAGGGAATCGTGACATTTGCCAACTCCCACAGGTGATCTGATTTTTTTTTCTTGAGCCTTCCATATCTTGACTCAGAATCCTTTCATTACTACTTAAGGCCATAAGGCTTTCTCTGTTTGTCCAGTAAGAACTGGGCAAAATAAGTTCGAAGCAGAAGCCAGGGTTCAGAGCCAAGCAGAAGCCAATTTCTTCTGTAAGGCAAACTGCTCGCTGCAAGTGGTGTACAAAAAGCTTACAAGAGTGCAGGGGTCTTGTACTATGGGGGCAATGCAAGCATCTTTTGCTCCTTACAGGACCTTGTCTTTATTTTCCAAATACAATCCTTCTGAGCAGAATCCGTTGGAAAAATACTGACAAAGCATTGGAACAAAACCTAGGCTGCTCAAGTTCTCTGATACTGCATTTCCTCAGGAAGACACAGAGAAAAGAGGAAAAGATCATGGCAAATGGGTGACATTGATTCCTAAAAGTAATAAAACACCACCATTCCTACTGGTTACTTTCTTACCTAAACTTTACTGAGAGGAGCTGTGAGGATATAAAAAATATTCCTACTGACCACATTAAGGGCATCACACAAGACCATTGGCTTTGCAAGCAACAAATGCCAAAAAGGGTGGAATGCCTGAAAGAAGAGAAAATAGCAGGAGGCCTTCAGGAAAGTGAAGCTTGTAAACAGAGGAGGATATATTTTGTATGGAAACAAGGACTGGCTTGTAAAAGGCTGATGTAAGGGCATGCGAAAGGATCTCAACTGCTTTACACTAACTAGTCCCTGAAGCATCAAAAATCTTCACAGTGGAAAAATTCTGAACAATTTCTTTCTGAGCAATTATCTCAAGACTTAAATCCCTTATATATCCTCTGATTGAAATGACAGTCACACAGTCATTAAATGAAATGTGTTTTAAACACTAAAATATCAGTTATACTTAAGAAACTACTTTAAAACTTATGGAAACGCCACATTTCTCTTTGTCCCAAGTACAAACAATCTATTCAGCTTGTATTTTTCATGCTGTCAGAACCTATGTGGAATAGCACAGAAGGGGTTGATTGATAGGCTAGTAACATATGCATTTTATTTCCAAAGTAACAGCTACTTCTTTACATCTGTGGCCTACAGATCCATAGATTAACTCCTCTGCCACCGTATTTGCCTTTTTTCCTAAAATCAAGTACAATATGCTTAAAAACTGAAAATACAGTAATATTTTATATATTTAATTTAATAAGCTTACTTACCGTAAATGTATAGTTTGTCAAGTATAAGAGATTTTCTCTTTTAAAATCACAACTACTGGAGTTCACTATCTCATTTTCCCAAGTCAATTCAAATATTTTTTGTGGTCCATACACTTTTTGACTTTTGCAGTTAATTCGGACAGCATTATCAGCTGTCAATGTGGCATGAACATCAGTCACTGGCAATGGTTCTGTTCACAAAAGAAGTGTTACTGATGAGTCTATTCTCATATTTTCAAATCAAACATTTCAACAGCTGTATGTGTTCATGTCTGTCTGTTATCTTCTCTCTTAATAATGTCATATATTTTCTTCCTTAAAAATTTCAGCCCCAATTTAACAAGATAAATAAAATCAATTTTGAGTTAACCATAGGCTTATCTGAACTGGAAAAGATGTGAAGTGGAACTGAAAAGGCTGGGAAGATCAGAGTTCTATTGACAGTCAGGCTGTGAAAATAATATGATGGCAACTATCTCTCTTGTGTCTGACATCCCTTTCTCATTTGAGGAACATGGGACAACAGACAAGACAGGGGAACGAACAGTTTTCTGTGTGAGTGTATGTTTCAAAAGTTCTGTAAATGAAATTTCCTACCAGTAGTTACTAGTATATTTCAATATTTGGAATAGTATCCTTTTGCTTAAAGTGTCACATTGTCTTAAAGCTGGCCTAAAACCACAAAAACTTTTTACTTTTTAATGATAAGGAATCTGTTAAGTCTAATCTGTGTTTTCTAACTCTAATTTTGTATGTTGTAGCAAATGGGCTTCAGACTGGAGGCACAGCCCAAGGGACCTTTCATTGAGAGCTTATCGAATCTTTCAGAAAGTAAATAATCTTCTGCGTAAGGCAGGTCCATTAGCCACATTTCAGTAGAACACCACTATGGAAATTTTCTTCAAAATCACTTCAATTTGCAAGCTAGCATATTAAAAAAAAAAAAAAAAGTAAAAGCCAGTTGCTTTTTTCTTCATATGAAGAGCTGAGATGTGTGAGGCTTTATGAGCAGATCAAATATCCCACGTGGGAAGTGGCAGGGTATTTTACTTGGCTGAGCATGCGGTTACGATGTATCTGCTCATTTTTATCCACAGGGCAGATTTGTTAGATTCCTATTCAGCATACTACTGAAAGAGCTGTGCCAAGGAGAAAGTGAATATTTCTGGAGGCAATGTGTTTGTTGACGATGAAAAAATATTTTATAAAATGTAGGGTTTTTCTCCTTCCAAGGAGTTGTGCTCTACTGACGTATTCTCCTGTTCAAGAAGCCATAAAACTCTTCCACAACCTGCTTGATCATGTTATCAACTGTTGTAACAGTTGGAGAAGGTTTAATAAATACCATTAATTCATGAAGGCAAGCAACTTGTTATTTTCTCAAAAAATAAGGGAACTGAGGTTGTTTTCCAGACCTATAAACTTACATTGTAGACTGTAATCTTCACCTGAGTTATTAAAATATGAGTGGAGCCCGAGAAAGTGGGGGCTCCAAAATATAATATGCTCAAACTATATTATCATCGAGAGAAAAATCATGATTATGCTCAAATTAGGGCATCTGAGCCCAGACATTTTTCAGTTTCTGTTACAGTTAAGTCTCAGATCAAATGGTTTACATTATCAATCAGTTCATTTATCAGCTTTTTTTTTTCCACGGGGCTTCAGCTGATAATTTTGATCCCTGTACTCTTTCAAATATAAACTAAAATTTGTTAGCTCAATGACCAAGAGTAATAGGAAGATTCCAATGTTTTCATAGGTTGTCTATAACACTGGATACAAAAGCTCTGTATATTCCACAGAGGGATAGGATTCAAATTCAAAACAACAGTCTGTCAGAAGCCCCTCTATTTCCCCAAGCGCTACAGAAATACATTTAATAAAAACAGCAGTCAGATTTAATGTTCTTATATATCCATTTCTACATACTTTTCAGGAGTGCTAAAAGCAACAAAAGATTTAATTATTCCTGCTATTAGAGGAAAAATCACCACTATATCATTACATCACTAGCACAAAAAAAAATTCTTTTTCATTAAAAAAAAAATCTTTTGCTTATTCAGTGAAATTAAAAGAAATATTCATTTAGTATCTTACCAGGTATAAACCATCATAGTTTCCCTATAGCTGTATCTCTGTATTAGCTGAGTCTGGAGGTGGTGAAACTAGAGCTAAAAAAGTACTGGAAGAAATTAGATAAACATGGTTTTTTGGGTGGTTTTGGTTTTGTTTGGTTTGGTTTGGTTTTGTTTTTCTCAAAGAAGGAATTAAAACAGTACGAGGCTCTATATCTGAAGATTAAAAGGGGAAAAAAATACCCCCCAAAATAGAAAGGACTGCGTCTCTATCATGCCTTGTCTGCATCAGGAAAATATCTGCAGAGTCTGTTGGTTTGGGGTTTTTCTTAAGCTTTTCTTGTAGTTCTATCAATTGAACATGTATGGCAAAAAAAGAATCAGGAGCCCGGGGGTAAGCTTTTGAAAGTATAGCCCCAAAAAGGTGCACAGACCTTTCTGACAGCACAAGGGTTGGCACACATTTGGCTTTGACCTAATAGGGAGTTTGAGCAGCCGACTGTGTACGTGTATATCCAAACTAACCGAAACCCTGTACAGACATCAGTATTGGTGTAGCCTGGGTAACGCAGGTCTGCTTTGAGCAAACAGACAACTACAGAACAGAAGGTACTTTCTGCATGTGTTTGTAGGTTTCATGCCACAAAGAAAAAACGAGTGTTTTTCATTCTCTTTTTGTTTAATTTGAATCTTTTCTTTAGATTGGGACATAATGCTTTCTAAAATCTTATCAAGAATTTCAAATTAATGCAGAATTTTTTAAAAAAAATCTAGTATATATAAGAAGAATACTAATACTAAATGCATAATAAAAAATAGATTAACATCAAGTAATTAAAAAAGAAACACTAATTATATGAATGCCAATAAAATTCTTTTACTGTTAATCAGTTTCTTGGCTAACAGTAAGAACATATATGAAATATAATGAAGTACAATAAGAAAGTACATATTCCCTGTGTTAGTATCAGCCTTGTTCGTAACAGTTAGCAAACAAGAGACTTACCCGCCGATTTTGTCGTAAAGTTATATGTTGCAGTGTTTCCCATAAATCTTTTGTTACTATATCTGCTGTTCGTATATGCAGTCACATATACAAAATCGTTGGTATAAGGTTCTAATCCACAGCAAGTAACATTAGTCGTGTTGACGTATTCTGGACCTTTAAGAAAAAATGAAAAATGAAATCAATTAATGAAATTTATGTTAGGAGCACAGGAACTCTTACATTTCACCAGAACTACCTGAAACCACTGTCATGTGTACTTCTATTTTAATTACCTTGTACGTGGTTGGTTTGTCTTGCTTCCTAATGCTAAGTGAAGGCTCAGGAAGAGGAAGAAATATATTCCCCACTCAAACAGGTAGAAAGTTGAGGTTTTGTTCTGTTTTGGTTTTTACTCTCTGAGTATGTCATTGAAATGGGTGTAATTAGAAACTAACATGAAGCGCGTTGATAAAGAGAGGCTGATACTTTATTCTGTGTTCAACTTGGGAAGGGGTGAGTAGGCACATGTCAAAAGCCGCTCTGCACACTGTGCAAATCTGTTCTGGTATGACGTCAGAGATGTCACGTGCTTTCGGTAGTGGCAAGCAGGACAGAAAGGAATTGCACAAGAAGCAATATGAGCAAAGCTATTACCGACACTGCAGCTGGGGCTTTGGTGGCTTGAGGAACTGGGGAGCAATGGCCTTTCCATGTTTCCTTCTGGCTGCTTCAGATGTGACCTCCCCGCACCCCAGCATACCACCTTCGTCTCCTGCACTGGCCAAGCCAGACCAACCACAGAAACTGGTGTATGTGGCTGACACCCTTTTGGGTAGTGGTCAAACTCGGGGCATGGAGAATGGGAGACATTATTTGTATCTGGGGAACACATGAGCATGACAGCCTGTGACATGACATGACAGTTCCTGTGGCAGTCCAGGTTTACAAAACATGCAGTATGTGAAGAGAAAGAATGAATTAGCCCAGGACCAGCTTAAACTTAACATATATTTCCTGGAATCAGCTATCAGACTCTTCATTTTCAAAACATCATTTTCCAGTCCTTGTTTTGAAGAAAAGCTCACACCTGGAAAACATGCTCCCAGCATAACAGATGCAGACTTCTCCATCTAAATGTAAGGTGGCCTAAAACAGCATATCTGAAAGGAGTGACCGTTTAGTAGGAGACAACCACCTGTCTTTACCTATCTAAACACGTATATGCTAACTGCCATACTTAGGACCCTTGACTTTTACATACATTGTTGTTACTCAGAAGGCAGGTTCCTGTCTTCTCAGAGGATATATTAACCAGCTATAGCAGCACTTTCTGAGACAGAGCACCATGCTACAAACTGATCAGGCAACTGATGATCTTGTCATAACTTGTTCTTAATACAAGAAGCATGAGAACTGAAGGGTGACAGAGTTGTGTCCTGAAATGGTAAACTGAAAAACCACATGGTTCAACTAGAACAACCTCAAAGGAAAGAAACTTAAACGTCTGTACCAAAAAAAAAAAATCTGCACAGTTCGAAGAGGTTCCAATATCATTTAACAGTGCATCATGCTTGGTGCTCTGTAAATATTAAAACATGCAAAGAATTATTCAATACTGAAGGGGCATATACTTACTTTTGCCAGGGCATGTCACCCTATAGCCATGTATCGGACCCTTTGAAATGTTACGAGGTTCCTCCCAACTAACTGATACATTTCTGGGATGACAAACTACAGAGATATTCGGTGCGTCTGGAGCTGTTGAAAAATAACAGGGAGGGAGGGAAATCACACACAGAATCACACACAGAATCATATAGGTTGGAAAAGACCTTTAAGATTATTGAGTCCAACCGTAAACCTAACACTACCAAGACCACCCCTATACCACGTCCCTAAGCACCTCATCCAAACATCTTTTAAATACCTCCAGGGATGGTGACTCAACCACTTCCCTGGGCAGCCTGTTCCAATGCTTGATAACCCTTTCAGTGAAGTAAAATTTCCTAATATCCAGTCTAAACCTCCCCTGGCGCAACTTGAGGCCATTTCCTCTCGTCCTATCACTTGTTACCTGGGAGAAGAGACCGACCCCCACCTCTCTACAACCTCCTTTCAGGCAGTTGTAGAGAGCAATGAGGTCTCCCCTCAGCCTCCTTTTCTCCAGACTAAACAACCCCAGTTCCCTCAGCCACTCCATATAAGACTTCTGCTCCAGACCCTTCCCCAGCTTCGTTGCCCTTCTCTGGACACGCTCCAGCACCTCAATGTCTCTCTTGTAGTGGGGGGCCCAAAACTGAACACAGTATTCAAGGTGTGGCCTCACCAGTGCTGAGTACAGGGGCACGATCACTTCCCTAGTCCTGCTGGCCACGCTATTTTTGATACAAGCCAGGATGCTGTTGGCTTTCTTGGCCACCTGGGCACACTGCTGGCTCGTATTCAGGCGGCTGTCAACCAACACCCCCAGGTCCTTCTCTGCCAGGCAGCTTTCCAGCCACTCTTCCCCAAGCCTGTAGCGTTGCATGGGGTTGCTGTGGCCCAAGGGCAGGACCTTGCACTTGGCCTTGTTGAGCCTCCTACAATTGGCCTTGGCCCATGGATCCAGGCTGTCCAGGTGCCTCTGCAGAGCCTTCCTCCCCTCAAGCAGATCAACACTCCCACGCAACTTGGTGTCGTCTGCAAACTTACTGAGGGTGCACTCGACACCCTCATCCAGATCATTGATAAAGATATTAAACAGAACCAGCCCCAACACAGAGCCCTGGGGAACACCACTTGTGACCGGCTGCCAACTGGAGTAAACTCCATTCACCACCACTCTTTGGGCCCGGCCGTCCAGCCAGTTCTTAACCCAGCAAATCTTAACCCGTCCAAGCCATGAGCAGCCAGTTTCTCCAGGAGAATGCTGTGGGAAACCGTGTCAAAGGCTTTACTAAAGTCCAGGTAGACAACATCCACAGCCTTCCCCTCATCCACTAGGCGGGTCACCTTGTCATAGAGGAGATCAGGTTGGTCAAGCAGGACCTGCCTTTCCTAAACCCATGCTGGCTGGGCTTGATCCCTTGGCTATCCTCTACATGACGTGTGATGGCGCTCAAGATTATCTGCTCCATCAGCTTTCCCGGTACCGAGGTCAGGCTGACAGGCCTGTAGCTCCCCGGGTCCTCCTTCTGGCCCTTCTTGTAGATGGGTGTCACATTAGCTAATCTCCAGTCAGCTGGGACCTCCCCAGTTAGCCAGGACTGCTGGTAAATGATGGAAAGGGGCTTGGTGAGCACATCTGCCAGTTCCTTCAGTACTCTTGGGGGGATCTCATCAGGCCCCACAGACCTGTGAGTGTCTAAGTGGTGCAGCAGGTCACTCACCATTTCCCCCTGGATTATGGGGGCTCCATTCTGGTCCCCGTCCCTATCTTCTGACTTGGGGGGCTTGGTACCCAGAGAACAATTGGCCCTATTATTAAAGACTGAGGTAAAGAAGGCATTAAGTACCTCAGCCTTTTCCTCATCCTTTGTCACTGTGTTCCCTCCCCCGTCTACTAGGGGCTGGAGATTCTCCTTAGCTCACCTTTTGCTGCTAATGTATTTGAAGAAGTATTTTTTGTTGTCTTTTACGGCAGAAATGATTGAATGAAAATGCAAAATATTCCTCTTTTTACCTACTTTGATTAAATTAAATTTCATTGGATACTAAAGCAAGATACCAACAACATGTAATATTTTTCATAGTCTATTTCATTCAAAGACATTATACGTAAGTATAAATAGTATATGTAAAAGCATCATATTAGAGTAAGTTCATAAATTTAATTAATTCAGGACAAGGTGAATACAGCAATACCACATATTACTAAAATTGTGCAACATTTCCAAATATTATACATCGTTTTGATTTCCTTATCATTTTAACAAACTTTAAATGTTTGGCCTGAATATTTATTTGCAGGTTACATGATTTAGGTTGATTTCCTTTTTAATTCAGAAAAAAAAGATAAGCTATTTCCAAGGACCATGTTTTGGAAAAACACATCATTTTATCTGGAGACATTCTTTGCAATTATTATATCACATCTTTCTTCATATCAAGAATTTAACACTTGTTTTTGACTAGGCCTGCTTTTTTTTTTTTTTGTCTTCATTCAAACTTCCTTACATTTGGCCATGTTCTCACCCTCAAAAAAAAAGAAAATCACAATCTCTGAAACAAGGAAAGGAAGGCATCAGACTGGAAGACTGAGATCAGGGCTGGAGAGGGAAAGGAAGACTGTGACTGCAGCCAAAGAACAACCACAAGGGCAGGAGACCAGGCAGGAGGAGCTGGAGGAGAACCTGAGACTGGCTGAGCGTGCTGCTCAAAATATATCTTCAACGCCAGGAAACACAGATAGTGGGATTCATAATAGGGTTTTCCAGAAAAATGTAGAACATAAAGCAAAAATAAGAATTACACTTACCACCATAATCTGTTGTTATGGTGAAGTTTTTTGTGACAACTTCCTTTTCAAAAAACTGTACAGTACCAGTGCAGTGGTAGTCACAGTTGGGTAATAACTTGTCCAGCTCTTTAAAAGTTTCATTAAATCCTCTAATGACCGGTAAACCTGTAGACACAAAAAGAGTTTTATCAATTTTTTCACAACTCCAAAAGTACATGGTACTATTTTAACTGGGATTTTCTCTATCATATTGTGCTGGTTTTGGCTGGGATAGAGTTAATCTTCTTCCTAGTAGCTAGTATGGGGCTATGTTTTGGATTTGTGCTGAAAACAGTGTTGATAACACAGGGATGTTTTAGTTGTTGCTAAGTAGTGCTTATACTAAATCAAGGACTTTCCAGCTTCCCATGCTCTGCCAGGTGCACAAGAAGTTGGGAGGGGACACAGCCAGGACAGCTGACCCCGACTGGCCAAAGGGCTATTCCATACCATATGACAACATGCTCAGTATATATAGGTGAGGAAGAAGAAGGAAGGGGGGCACATTTGGAGTGATGGTGTTTGTCTTCCTGAGTAACTGTTAGGCGTGACGGAGCCCTGCTTTCCTGGAGACGGCTGAACACCTGCCTGCCCATGGGAAGTAGTAAATGAATTCCTTGCTTTGCTTTGCTTCCATGCGCAGCTTTTGCTTTACCTATTAAACTGTCTTTATCTCAACCCATGAGTTTTCTCACTTTTACTCTTCCGATCCTCTCCCCCATCCAACCAGGGAGGAGTGAGCGAGCGGCTGTGTGGGGCTGAGTTGCCGGCTGGAGTTAAACCACGACACATATTTATTCAATATAATTTGTAATAAACTATCGTAATATTCCAAACAGAAAAGTGTACAAACTAATCCAATGACTAGGTTCTAGGTTCTTTTGTACTAACTTAATCTGCATAGATCTTTACTTTTCATCAGTAAAGCTCATATGATTTGACTTTCTAAGAAAACAGTTTTCCCACAGAAATCAAAACATTTCATGGGAGTCTGGCAGAACCCTGCAGTGGCTTATTAGCTCTTCAGCTCCCTGAAACATGACATCTCCAGCCCCAGACATTCATCATGCATTTTCCTGGGACACATGAGGACATCCTGCATCCATATCTTCCCTACCACACTAGCTGCCTTTGAGCCAGTGTCTCCTCAGGCTGGCCGGCTCCAAGAGCAGAGAGCCCGGACTCTCGCCACCCAGGAGCCTGCAGAGCCAGCTGCCTGGGGAGCCCGCAAGGGATCAGCTCACAGCAGACCCACAGACTGCAGGATTTCCAAATTCTCAGCTCCCCGTCAGACCATCAAGCAGGACCTCAAAATCTTCATACGGCTGCAATTTGTGAAGCCGGTAAGCTCAGGAAATGAGCTCTCTGGGTATGAACTTTCCCCAGATCCGTAGTGAGGGGGGACAGTAGTCCCCAACCTGGCGATCCCAGAAATTCTGAACGGCCCTGCCCTCAAACTGGCACAATTAATTTAAATCCGCCAGTCTCTCATCAAAAGACATCAACATTGCTTTTAAAAAGAAATAAATAAATAATCGACTTTTAAAATATCTTAGAAGTGTCTTACCTGTGCACCTAACAGTCACATTAGCACAGCGAAGTGAGTCTTCCCAACATAACTTTGCAGATGTGTTGGTGTTTTCCTCAATTTTGAAAGCTGACTCCTGGCTGCTGACTGAAAAGGATTAATATTATACGTCACAGTGACATTAGCTATATTGATTCTTTAAATAGCAATTTGTTCTTTTATATTCGTTGACTTGTTCTGCAATATGAAGACACAATTGGCATAAAATAATATACAAAGAGTTTAACAAGAAATGGAAAGTAAAAACTGAAAATGTCTACATGAGATAAAGACAATGCTGGTATTCAAATAATAAATGGAACTTTTAATCCAACAATCTCTTTAGTGAACAAAACATCCAGCATAAATAGTAGCTTTAAATGGTGGCTGGTCTTGCTATTGCTAACCATGCTGCATATGGCCAATGTAGTTAAAGTTCCCTTTTTTCCTTTACAATGAGAAAATTACAGTTTTTAACATCCTCCTTTAAGAAAATACTGAGAGGTTTTAAGGTGCAACTTCAAAATGCAAAATATCTTGCAAATGAAGAATAAAGTATGAAAACCTTTTGTCTGATTCTTTGAAAAGAGACAAGGATAGACTAAGAAATCCAGGAAAGCTGAATTATTGTATGTCCAAAAAAAGATAAGAAGAAACTACTAAAAACCCTTCTACACCTACCAGGTGGAATATCAAGATAAATGTCTGTGCAATTCGTAACTCTAACTGTGTATCTCATGCATCTCTTAAGTGTTACTGTACGGCTGCTGGAATCCACAGTTAAGTTACGCTCCACAATAACATATTTTCTGTTTTCTCTGAGATTTTTCAGTGTAACTGTCACTTCAGCCGTGTTATTCTCATCTTTTACTCCATTTATGTCGTAGTCAATACGATCATCTAAAAGAAAAAGATAAAATAGCAAACAATGATTTTATGACAACTTTTAAGAACCATTAAATGTTTTATGGCAATCCCAGCACCATATGTGTTTTAAGAATGAGAAAATACAGCAAAATTAGCTGCTCCTTATTCTTCATTTTTATTTTTTATTTATCTTTTACTTTAAAAAATTGTGTAGTCAAAACAGAAAATTTCCTTATGAAAATATTCTTTTAAATAATTCTCTATTCAGGAAAACTAAACAATTAAAAAGATGACCATTCCAGAACCAGGTTTGCTTTAATTTAAAATGTCAGTTCAAAGTGAAATACTTTGTTTTGACATATTGAATCATTTGTTTGAACAGAAATTTCAAATTTTCTTATTCAAAGTATTTCATAACCACCTAGTAAATAACGGATATAGTCTATTCCTGAAAATTAGAAAGGAGAGGTCTCTAATTCTGAAGAGAGATAAACCAATGTCCAAACTTCAGTTTTACTTAAGTTACGAAATTCAGTTTGCAGCATGTGATTATCAGCATGACGGGGAAAAATTAGAGAAGGCCTAGTGGAATGAAGGCAGATCTTTTCTTCAGCCCTGATATCAACAGCCTAGTGTAGGGCAATTTAACAGAACCGTAAATGGAGATGAGAAGACCAGAAATGTTAATAACTTTAATCCTACTCTTCCAGAATTGGAAGACAGTTTATAAAATAACCTGAGATGCTAACTGATCAGTTTTCTGTATTTGAGTTTACTGATTTGGTCAAATTTCAGGACTGAGAAAAAGAAGGGGTTTGGTTCTTACCACAAGGTTCTGCAGTCGTCACTACGGGAGCTGCTATAAGAAAAGAAAACAAAATGAAGGTGTAGCTCAGCAGGTTTGTGGTTTTTTCACAGAGTATTGGAGGAGGATGACTGGTACTGCCCAAAACTCTTCATTCAATATATTCAATACAAGTAATTGTATTTAGCACTCCACTCACATTTGAAAAAGGGAAGAAAACATCACCTAAATATAACCTCATTTTTTAACTAGTTATTTTAGGGATCATGTGTCTCTCATCATTTTCCAATGACGTCACTGCCTACAAATCAAACTGGTTATTAAAAACATTTCTGCATACAAAGTTACACAAGAATATTCCAAAATCACACATTCTCATAGTGGTATGATAATCTATAGCAGTTTCCCAGGATACGTACATTGTGGAATGGCTAACCGAACAGTATCCAATGTCACTAAAGAAACAAAATTTACCTACTTTTTGCACAGCTACTCTTACCTTTGGAAAGAGATTTATGCAACAGTACAGATCGTTTTACAACTATTTTTACACTGAAATACCCAAAAGAAATGACGAGCTGGTATTTAGAAAACCTGTAGGGAAGCTTGAGCAAAGCACTTCATCCTGAAAACAACCACTTAAAATATAATAAGGTATAAGTATTACCAAAAGAGACCAATATCTAATTTTTTTCATAGAAGATAAGCCCTAGAGTTGCATCCCTCCAGGCTGGGAGTCATCTGGCCGAGTAGTGCCCCAAATGAGGGGGTAAACTGAGAAGGTCCGGTGGACAGTTACCAAGATGGTTGGGGCAGAAGACCCACAAGTAAAAGCTCAGCTCAGTCTGTCAAAGAGCTGACAGCAGCCTACAGCTGCTTGAAGGGCAGTTACAAAGACGGTAAGAGTCCAACTCCTGGATATACTTTGCTCAAGCACATACATATATTTTACCGACCTGAGTAATTCCTTACAGCCCAATTGCAATAATAAAGTGTGTAAGTGCTTGCCATATTAGATCCCAAGAAAATGTTAATGCTGAGTGAAACAAAAGTGAAGCCAGAGGAACACAGAGAAGCACACATATCTGTGGAGGTATTCATACTTTTTTGCTGCCTGGGCAAATTTCTGTGAATATCAGGAGGAGTACTGACAGAGTAATTGACAGATTTACCCTCCTACTATGCCACTGTGTGGAAATAAGTTTTATTTTTCACTTGATTGACAAGTAGCAAATCTGGTATCTTTAATATTACTCATAAACTATTAACAAGATTCCTTAAGTATAATGCAGCTGTATGCCTAATTTGTATGCTTAATTTTGATATAAGAAATTCAAATTTACTTCCCTCATTCTAACACATTTTCTGTGCTTGCAGTATCATAATTGCAATAACTGTGTGCAAGTTTGTCACCTATTGTGCGAGTGGGGATGATCCCAGTGTTTGCTGGCATGCTGACTGGTGAGATGGTGCTGTGCAAGGATGTTGAATTGTAATCATCTGTAAGGAAATAAACAACATATCAGCATTAAAAAGTAAAATTCATTATTTCATACGGCTATGCCATCAGAGATATCTTACGCTACAGCCCTCCTCTGCCTTTTTTTTTTTCTTCTGGGATTTTTGTAATTTAGAGAAGAGTGCTGAAAGAAAAATCATTTTAATATATCCAATAAAACAGAAAATGAGTATTTAAATAGAAAGCCAGCTTTTAGGAATATACCACTTACTAATGAATTTTGCAATGTACAAGGATAATTTTTTTTTTGTCAGTGTTTAGGCATAATCCAGGATGGAGTCAACATAAAGATGGCGTTAATAATTGCGAACTGGGAAAAAATAAAACATTTTGCTATGTTCTTACAGTAAAACACAATTACGAGTAGTGCTTGTGCTCTTTCAGAAGCAAGCACTCCAGCAACGTTCGTTTGCCAGATCACATACCTTGCTCGCTATATTACTTACTATATCTCGGTATTTATCTCCCTGCTTATAAACCACTGACAGGTTTCTACATTTTCTTTTAGGTCTGTTCCTACTGCTCTTGCTTTGGCAACAGCCAAAGTTGACGGCAGCTGGCATTTTGATACTACTGTGATGACTACAAGACTTGGTCATCAGATACCAGATCCTGGAAATAACTCTGGTATTGCCAACTGTGCCAAATTGCAGATACCGTTTCTATTTGATGAACCATAAACTGGAAAAGGCTACCCTGAGGCTGAATTACTTAGCTTTCCCGTACAGTTCAGAGAGCAGTGAGTGGCATCTAAAGGAAGACGGCAAACCTGATGAAGCATTCTTGAAGGCAACGGGAGTGCGTGTGGTGAGGGCAGCAGTGCTGCTGCGTGGTGGGTTGCTGAGTCCCGTGGCAGGGACGGAGCCTGCATGCATGGAGAGGTATGTGCTGTCTGCAGGAGAGACACCTGTGGTGAGAGGTACAGCAGTTTCATTAATGCTTTGGAGGCTGCCCGGTCAAGGAGGGACACAAAGCTGCACACAACACAGGGCTGCTGGAGCAGTGCTGGAGCACTCTCGTACTGAGGCACTGTGAATTTGTTGGTAAGCAAAGGCACACCAAACGCTCAAGGTGTTAGGGGGTCCAACAGGTGTCAGCTGAATATCCTGGAAGCATAATCCTTTTTGGCACTGACTGCACCTCTTTCATGTTAAATGTTGCTTTTTAAAATATACTCAAATTCATGACTCAAAACCAGACCTGTCTAATGTTCTTGCCTCTTAAGACAGCGTATTTCATTTCATTGGGCTGAATGAAAAGGCATTACACACTCTGAGAGATAACTGTGTGCAGGAAAAGGAAAGAAGAAATCATCAGAAAAAACACACCCATGCAGTTCTATCATGTAAATTAAAAGTTTCTTACCAGTTGTAGACACTGTTGACTCAACTCCTTAAAAACAGAAAGAGGGAGAGAAAGTGTAAATTAAACTTTCAAGACACTAAACACAATCATATGCCAAAAATATAAAAAGAAACTTTCCTTCCTCCCAACTATCAGCTGAGCCTTCCCCAGAGAATTACACATTCCTAAGTAACATTTAGTGGCATGTAGCAACAACCAGACCCCCAAATATCTAGCATACGATATGTGGACTGATATTGTCCACATTAAAAATCACTTTTCCTTGAGCCAGGAGTCTGTGCCGTGCAGCCTGAGGAGTGGAGACAGCATCAGGAAGGCTGCGGTGGATGCCAGTTCAGCTGAAACAGAAGAGCAGCAATGCCACAGTCCTGAATTCACCATTACCTTCAGCGGTGCCTGGAGGTGAGAGTGATGTGGAGCGTGCAGGTGGAGGTGACATAAGGAAGGGAGAGCTGGCGTTTGCCAGATTTTCAGCTCCTGCTGCACAGTGGGGAAAAAATACCATCAGGTGAGCAATGCATGAAAGTGAGAAGCTCATTGCAAGCAGAAAGGCTGCCAGCTGCTCTCTGAATTATATTTCTCCCGCCAGCGTTGGCAAAAAGAACACATTTACATTGCTCTCCAGTTCCTGCACAGGCTGTGCAACATCATCTGCTTGGATTTATTGCAAGAGCATGGCTTCAATTAGGTCTGCAAGACCACTAATTCCAAATTCCCACCAATTTGTCTGGGATGCCTTCATGGCAAAGAGATTTGACCATCCTTTAGCAAGGTGTGGGGGATGCACTGATTTCAGGTGTTTGAAAACACCAGCTGAAGGGGGTGAATTAATATGCAGCTTGCAAAAAGCCTAGACTGATTGGGATGTGTTTATTTTCTGTTGTTCACCCAGGAAGGGCCCTTTTCCCACAATCATCAGATACTGCTGTGGTGCCCAAGGAGCTCTGCATGAATTGCAGGAAAGTACCACAGTGGCAGCTCAGCATGAAACTCTCATCTGAGAGCTCAAGGGGCACCTTGAGCTGAATGGTGTCCGTGAGGGAAACATGAACTCCTAACAATAGCATGTTATAGCTTGAATTCTAATCGCTTTCTTTGTAAAGCATGTTTCAAATCCCCACCTTTGATTTAATTAAAATAAAAAACCTAAATATGTCCTCATCACATTAACAAATTTTGCTGTAATATAATTGACCTCAGACAACATAAATCACCAGATTGCTTTAACAGTGATGGAGTTAACCCAATGTATGATAGAAGCAGATGCCAGTTCAGCTAAAACAGAAGAGCAGCAATGCCGCGGTCCTGAATTCACTGTTACCTTCAGCGGTGCCTGGAGGTGAGAGTGATGTGAAGCGTGCAGGTGGAGGTGACACAGGGGAGGGAGAGCTGGCAGTTGCCAGAATTTCATCTCCTGCTGCACAGCGGGGAAAAGATATCACCAGGTGAGCAATGCATGAAAGTGAGAAGTTCATCTATAGTAGAAAAAGGCCAATGGTTTGTATGACTTTCTCTGAACCACGTTTCTCAGGACAGATCTGACTGGGGGATACTTAAATGTTTTCGTGTTTAACAATGTATTTTGCAATACCAAAAACTAAAACCCGCAAAATCTTTCACATCATCACACAGCAGCATATACAAGTACAAGCAATACCAAAAAATAGAGGGTGACTTTTCGCTGAATGAAGAATGACTTTATTGCTAAGAAGAGACACCAACACTAATTCTGTTGTCAAGAAAAGTCCTACTTGTCTATAATCCTCACTATCCAGGAGCTGGAAAGCCAAGCCTCAGCATTCCTGAAAGCCGTTTACTTTCCCTAGTATTAATTTCTAAAAGGCAGCACCCTCCCTGGACCATCCTGCTGATATTTAAGAATCTCCCCAAATAACTCTTTTCTCCAGGTTACAAATTGCCTCCTGACTTGAGCTGGGAGTATCATCTTTTCACACCTATAATAACAAGCCTCATTTTTACACTCTGCTTTGAAATCCTGACCCAAAACATTTTGTATTTGTGTAATGTAACATTTCTGTTGTAAGAAAGAGAGACAAAAATAAATGGCAATGGCTGGAACCATGAGTTTGTTCTCATCACTATATCTTTTACTCATTTTGAGGATTAGAAGCTTCCACTTTGACATGAGAATCCTGAAAGCTATCCCAAAAGCATACGTGTTCCCTCAAGACGTTTCTCTCCGATACAGCCTGCTATGCTTTCAGCAAGGAACAAACTTCCACTTGTTCACACATTCCTTGCTGTGACCGTCCACAAACTTTCATCTGCCCATTTGGCTCTTCCTTTCTCTCCCTTCTTCTACTAGTTCTTTCCCACTATGTTTCTTTCCTGGATTTCTCTTTTTTTTTTTGGCATGCGTGTTTTTCAGATACTACTTCACTGTTTATAATTTCTCTGTTACTTCAGCTTCCCTACATGGTACTTCACCACTGTTGCAGCTCTACTCTTTTGAAAATAAACTCCTTCAACCTTTAAAACAAAAATCCAAGTTTTTGTGAAAAACTGCAGTACTTATGAAGGATACATGTTCTGTAGCCCTGTTCATGTGCCAGGGTCAAAACCATGTCTCTCGTCTCTGACACAGAAGCTCAACACAGGCAGATCTCCCGGGACTCCAAAGATTCTCTCCTTATCGACCCAACAAGCAGCAGCACATGTGTTTGCTGCTCAATAGCCACCATGGATTCTGCACCCCGTATTGACAGTTCAGAAGACCAACGACAGCCATTAAAAAACCACGACCAGCGACAACAAAGTCACCTGTGGAGAGTGAGCAATTTCTTTATGCTCAGAACTGTCATGAAATGTGTATAAGCCATGATATAAAAATGAATGTAAACAAAAGCGAAAATCTTATAAGTACTTTTCTAGTGAGCAGTTGAATTCATTGTGGACTGTACATTATTCAAGATCTCCTCCTACAAATTAAAATTTGGAAAAAGGGAGTAGTCTGATATTTTAAAGAAAAAGTATCAACAGAAGTCAAATGAAGCTCAGCTAAAAATAGTAATGCAGAGCTAGCTACTTCATTCTTCATTTCTAGAAGTGGTGAGGTGTGTTGCCTAAAATCTGGTCCATGAGATGAGGATATGGGCCTGCCTATAGTTTGTCTGAAATCATATGAAACTGTCAAAATAAAATTGCTCTTAATTGTAAGAATATAATCTGTAAAAAATGTAGTAGACTGACAACATGGGTTTAGACGCCACTATATTAACAGCTCTAGTATGTTAACCCATTTATCTATATATATCTTCATTGAAACACAGGACCATGTATATTTTTCAGAGCTACAGAATGTTAGCAGATGAAGCTTCCTAACCTGACAGATGTTACAGATAAGAAACGAAAATATAGATGATCTTCTGAACTATCAATGTATCTTCAGCATCTGAAATCTGTAGTAAGGACTGGAATATTTATTAACAGCAATTGTATAACCTAACTGAATACATTAAACTGCCAAGGAACCTTTTAAAAGCTAACATTTGTATTCATTCATATTTGCCATGAGCAATTCTGTTTCAATGTATCTTCATGTTTTTTAAATCCAGTGTTTGAAAGCAGGCAGTTAGTCACTCTAAACTCCATAATATCATTTTTCTTTCTTCAACTGGCTTATCGGCTGAAGAATTTTCAGAATTTCCTCTCCTTCCCAAATCTTACTTTGGTTCAGCACATTAAATATACCTCAAGCCCAAAATTAACTTTCAGCATCTACACAGATCAACTTTCACTCAATAACTGTTGCCAAGAAAAGAATAAAAGGAGTTGCAGAAAAAGTCCTAAATGAAACTCTGCTCAGAGATTAGTGAAACATTTAGAAATACTTTTCAAGCCATTTACTGATCTCTAATGCAAACATGATGGAGACAAAAATATATACTTGAAGATTCCCTCTTCCAAGTGACGTAAGATAATATGAGCAAAAGAGTGCTCATAAGGTTGTCACTGTTGTATTTCTGGTTGCCTCATTCACTTCCTTAAGATTCCTGTGAAAGTCATTTTCCCCATCCTCTCCCTTGTAAAGTTAGGAATAATGCTACTAGCTTAAATATAGCATGAGGTTTATTCCTCACAGACAGTGACAGATGCTAAATATTACACACAATCGTAGAACCCGAGGTTGGAAGTGACCTCAGGAGATCACCTAGTCCAACTGCCCTGCTCAGGCCAGTGTCAACTAGAGCAGATCACTTCTTAAAACAGTTTGGAAAATAATAGTCCTAGATTGCCCTTTCCCCCCTCCAAATAAGCACTGGCATTTTAACAGAATTTCATGGCAGTTTCACATCCTTCTAAGTATTTTAAAGGTCTCCTGCTCTTCTATGATTCTTTTCTATTCTATGATTTATTATAGCAATAGAATAGGATGCAGTTGAAAAGAATTCAATAGGTGGCACCAGAAAGCTAAAAAACTCCTCTCAAACAGCAAAGCAGCCACATTTCCCCATATAATCTTATTGAGAGATAGTAGGTAAACTGGAGGAAAAAAAAGAAGGATCCCAACACACTAGACTGTGTTACTTCAATGTTAATAGGCATATTGCTACAATTAATTTATTTTTCCCAAAATGTCCCACAGCTAACAAATATGTCTGAGCTAACCCCGGGTTAACAAAGTTAATGTCAAAGTCAAAACTGCCTGCTCATTTTTATATTCCAAACCATATCTCTCAAATCTTGAGGGCTGAAGTCTAAGAATACCTTTAAAATTTAGTAAGGATGTCCAACCCAAAAAAACATGGTGTGCGTATGAAAGCCTGATGATTACCAAACTAAGCAAGCTGGTCTGGGTTTAAACAGGAACTATCCCAAACCTTTTCTCAAATCTTAAACCGCATCCAACCATAAGACATTTTTAAGATAATATGCGTAGGATAGGCTCAGATAACCCAAGTGGAAGAATTAAAGTATACAAAAAGTTCCTACTACTGAAGGAACTTTTCTAAGCTTCCCTTTTCCTTCTTTTGATTTGGCCACCAGTTGGTTCCTGCTGACTTACCAGAAAGCTCTGCAACCCATCAGTAATGTCTGAGCAGATCTGGCCTGCAAAAAGATACAACCAGCACATCCCACAGGGAGATGAGGGCTTGGCTAATCGCTTTCGTTCCCTTCCCTCCCTGGCTACCAGTTGGCAGACAGTGCAGCTGCTGCCTGAAGGAAAGGTTTTACAAGGGATGACAGGCTGTCAACGAAATACACCTAAAACAGATGAGCCGACCACTCTTTCTCCTAAAAGCTCAAAGACATACCGGCTTTGGGAGTGAAACATGGGACTACTGTATTTTGAAGAAACCTTTCAATGTTCAAAAAGAAGAGTAAATGGAAAAACTGTGAAAGAAACCAGGCCACAAAAAAAAGCCAAACACTTCAAACCCCAAGGACAGCAGGCTGCATGGGTCACATTTGGAGGTACAGGGGCTGCTATTTCGCTGCTGCAGTAGTGACTTTGCACTTGCTGCAGTGAACTGTGGTCGCACCCGTATAAGAAGTAACTGCTCGCTGCTGTCCTCTCAGGAAAGACAGAATAAAGTGAAAATCCTTTCCACTTGGCAGGCCGAAGCGACTCAACAGAAGACAACTGAGACCTAGGATATGTTAAGAGGCACTGTGTTCCAAGTGAGTCCAGGGTCTGATCTTCTCGAGCAGAAGGAAGCACCAGCACACGTTTCCTGTGCGCGTGTGTTATTAAAGGAAACTCCAGCTGATAAGATGGAGCCTAAAAACTTGATCATGTTTATATGGGCAAAAACACATTAGCTGATGACAGGGAAAATGCCTTTTAACTCAATTCTGCTGCTTAATTTGCACAGTGGGTGAAATGGCCCAGTTCTGTATTTCCTGCTGGGCTGGCCAGGGGAGTGCCCTTGCATGCCAGTAGCTCAGGCTGTCCCCTCTGAGCACAGGAGTGCTGCAGTATTGCATTCCTTGATGCACACAGCACAGAGAAATGTGGAAAGGAGGATCCCTTTCTGCTAATAGTGCGTTTGGTGCTTTATCTAGCGTGGTACCATACCAGCTGGCTCTTCGCATCCAGCTGCACTCCACATGTCTTTGCCAGCCCTGGGGAGGGGGCAGAGGAAGTAATCCTTCCTCTCAGCCTCGTGTCTGCAAAACCACGGGCAGCCAGGTTTTTCTGCCAGGAAAAATGCTTAATGATTCTGCAGAGCTGCTGCCCTTTTCCCAGGATCTCTCCACCCTTCGGCACATTGGACAGACCCCAGCAACCCCCACCGAGGAGCACTTCACACAAAGCAGCTACTGTAGATCCAGATTCTGTCTTCCCTCCTTTTACAGCTGAACGGCACTGCTTCAGCAGGGTCAGGGCTCTTCACATCTGCACAGAAAGCAACAGGATGTGGTCTACTTGTTCAGATGGAGTAAAGCTCTTTGAGGGGGTCTTCTAGCAAACAGCACAGACATTAGTCAGCTCCACTGCAAGCCAATACTAAATTGCAAAAAAAAGAACAGTTCCTGGTGGGAGGTGAAGGGCGAGTAAGGCAAGGAGCCTTACAAAATGCTGCCAGCCACCCTTCTTTGATTTATTTTTAAACTTCAAGTGGGATAGGATGTAATTCACACCTACTTTCAGGCTCCCTCGTGCTGCCAGAACCAGCTAAAGGGACCTTAAAGTAAATGAGCATCAGGGCCAGAGATGTTACTGCTGCTTTTTGCTGCAAACACAAAATAAAGGGATCCATTGCTACTTTATAAATAAATCTGGGCAGACCTATGAATAGGCTAGCAAACACTTACACATCTGAGTAATTCTATACCACAGAGGACCCCTCAAATTTTATAGGTAGGATCATGTGTGCTGAAGTGCTTTCATAATCACAGACTGCAGAATTACACTTTATCACTAACTCTGGGGAAGAAAAAAAAAAAAACCTGTTCCCAGTTTCTTGACAAACTACTGCTTTTTGAAAATTGATTAAAATAATGCCATATAAAGTTCACATTAAAAATACGTGAAATTTTGCATGCTCTGAGTAAAAAAAACAAACTACTCGTTTGAGTTTAACATGTAGAAACTTCTCAGGTAACTAGGACATTTCAGAGGGTCCTAAAAAAATGCTTACACTTTTGGTCATTGAAGATGCAGCCACAAAATCACTTCAAAGTAATCCATAATCTAGTTGGTAAAAATCTTCATAGCCCTACAGCCATCATAGGAATGCTATACATTTATTGTTGCTGAGAATTAAAACTAAATAAATATTAGAATTTCTATTCCCACAGGCAATATTTACAACATTTCTTTTCACCAGACATTAGGGATAAAAAGTTGAAACTGTAATCTTTAATTCAACAGAAATTCTAAAATGTTTTGATTGAGAAATGCCAATTGTTTCCTTTTGGCATCAGGATGTAACATTCATTCTGACTCTCCAAAATGATTATTAAAATAATTTCCATTTGAATTTCTCAAAGTATTTCCTTTTATACAAGTTCATTAATAATTGCCCCCCATAGTGGCTCCTTAACATACTGCAATCATCCCCTAAGAGCCTGATCCTGTCACTCTTTCCTACCACTTTTAATCTTTGGTTAAAATATATATCTGGGGAGCCAAAGGCTTTTTCGTTCCCAAGAAACCTACCAGTGCTCAGACCTGAACTGCACTGGGGAAGGCGTAGCCTTCCTGCAAACCACATCTCAGGAATAAGTGCAGGCCTACAACACAGCTAAATATGATAGGATGTGGTCTTATTTTTTTAATGAAGATTGACTTTTGAAATTAATGCTTGTTCTTGGTTCCCAACATCTATGACCCTCTCCTTGCTGTCCAGCTTCCAGGATGGGAGTTGTCTCCGTCTCAATCTCAGAGTCAATTATAAGCATTAAGCAGCATTTACAGTATTGAAGAAGGAGAAAAGTTCAAATTAACCAGCAAACAAGTACCAGGGCAGCAGCCAGAAGACAGACATGGAATTAGCAGAATTTATAGCTGGTAGATACAAGGAGGAACACAATGTTGCAGTCTCAGGAAAGAGGAGGAAGTACAAACATCACAGTTTGTCAACATTCATCAGCTGAAACACATTAATACCAAGCATAACTTCTGCTAACATACAGAGCCTGTCTTAAGGAAAAGACAAGAAGAAAAGCACAAGAAAAATACTGAAACAATATTTTTTCTCAACTAACCTGAAATCAAAGGAAATGACCATTTTAAAAAAGGAATTTTCTGATTCTAATTACGCAAAATAAATTTAAGAGTTTAGTTTTTCCAGAGAAAAATAAAAACACAGAGAAAAACAGAAATTTCCCTGAAGTAATATTCATTTCATGGAAACATTTGTTACCAATGATATCTAGAATTTCTCAAAACCATAAACCTGAAGCAGAACAAAACCGAAGAGCAGTAATTCAAATATTTTCTGCCATGTACACAGTTCTCGCAAACTTGAAATAAATATTTAGGAATATTGTGTATTTAACAGGCAGAAGGAAGGCATTTCTATCAACTGCACTGCCCTTTAAATGACATCCTCAGTCTTCATAGGAGGACTTTAACCCACTTGTACGACTACAGCTACCGATGCCTTTGCTGCTCTGTGGTTTCTCTCATGCTGTTTACTTCTGTTTTTCTTCTACAGAACCCTACTCAAAAGGAAGAGGGTGCAGCATACTGTGGTTTAGAGCTTAAGTGCTTCCAAATGGTGAAACTGAGTTACCATAGCACCCACACGCTCAAGCAATCAGACCTATCTTAGCGCTAAACCACAACTTCTCTAGTGCAGTCATGAAATTTCCCTAGTAAACTCCTTTTCACCAAATTTGCATTTGTAATTATTTTTAGTTGTACAGGTTCATTAATATGATACAGTGGGAGGTGGCAATCTTTGGGATATAGTCCAGGCTTCTTTGCAGGGAGTGGTTGTCACCACGTGAATTGTCTGCAAGAGGGAAAAATATCAAACCCTGATGTAACAGCTTCTTCAAGGGTGAAACGCTGGCTACTATCCACAGTCATTAAGAAACACCTACACATGAGGAATGGAAGATTGGCTGTGATATTTGCTTGGCAATTTTGTGCTACACGCAAAAGAAAAACTGTGTTAATGTTTGCTTTGCCTTGTGTATATTTTCAGTATTTGTGCATGTATAAAGTCAAGAGCCAGACTCACGCTGATACCATGCTAAGCTTGTCTGTTGTCAAGGGCCAGTCCCTAACTTTAGTTATGACTTTTCTAGCCCTGCTGTACCTTCCTTGATCTTCCTTTCCCACCTATACCATGAGCAGAAAGAAACACTTGCTCCATATTGCTCTGCTTAATGATACTGGCAGGCTGGTTCTGGATTTGCTGAATGCATATTGTTTATGGCAAGCAGAAGGAGGAAAGAACATGCAACTATTACATTGTCCTCTCAATTCCTACTCCCATGTTTTTGCAATTGCTGCCTCTATTAGTCCTGGGGAGCTATGGAGCACAGCTGAAGGCACCTCAGTTCTCAAGAGTTTTGACCAGAAAAGGAGGCTGCAGCCAACAACCGACTGACTATTGCTGAGAGTGTGAGGTAGGCGCAAACTTCATCATCTCAGACTATCTCACTGGACCATGGCTTATTTAAATATCTGACTTGCTTCTCTATCTACCTCTGAGTTCCTTCAAGATAAAAGCATTATCTGGTATTGTAGATCTCTTCCTGACTGCACATTACTTTTTACATAATTTTGCCAGCAATAGAAAATGGGTCCTTTGCTCTACAAAATAGAAACAACTTGGAAATATTGCTCTAAACTATCTTTAATCAGCTCAAATGTCAACCCATAAACAGTTTAGTACTGTATGAATAGCAGCATTTTATCCACTGATAATATAAAGTCTCTTGAAATCAGAAATATCTTCTGTTTGGTAGAGGTCTATTAGCATGAAGTCCTTGGATCAACAGCTCTGTACCTGCTGGGAGCATTATGTCAGTGGGGACTCTAATCAGTGATTTTCAAAAAGATGCAGCCAGTGATTTTTAGAAAGAAATTAATATTTATTTCAAGAAATGACACCTCTCTATGAGCTTTTCCTTTTGTAATAATGTTTTTTTCTGATCTGTTGCTATGTTGAAGACCCAAACAAAAATAGCTAACTGGCCTGGGGGAGCTGAGGGAGGAGTGCAGATGACAGAGATAAATAGTTGATATTCAGGTGCTCTGAACATCTATGTCTCCAACTGGCATCACCTGGATTTGCAAATACTTAGCTTTCCTGCAAAATAGGATCAAAGTACAATCAAAAATGGAAAGAAAACACATAGGCTCAGAAAAGAGATCATAACATTTCCTTTAATCTTTTCCTTCTCTTTTTTTTTTTTTTGTAACCTTAGATGCATGTTGTATTCTGAGCCAGTAAAGAGTTTTAGATAGAAGTCTGACTTTCAAGGTGAGGTTTCTTCCTTTTAATTTCATTTTATTTATAATGCGGAAATACCAGTATTCCTCAATCCCAACCATAACTGCTTGGTGCTATGTTCTATGGATGCTGTATAAGACAAACTTATGCCTGGAAAGGTTTCAGTCAGACAAGATGGAGAAAAGGAAAGGAACCTTTCCCGTGTTACAGAGGGAATATTAAGATTAAAAAACAAACCAACCAACCAACCACAAAACTTGAGACAGGCATTCACAAATTCTTAGAAAAAGTCTGTGCTACAAACAGGATCCCCAAACAACAATCTAGTGCTGTGTAAATTCACAAAGCCATCCTTTTACTATCACAAATAGCTAGTCCCTAACAAACCACTTGGTCATTTTTTATGCATTGCAGATTTTTTTTTTAACGAAAAAGGACATATAAAGGTGCCACAGGAGTGCCATGGCTTCACCTCGGCCAAGGGCTACGGGCAGGGCAAGCAGGGCTGAGCGGCAGCAAAGAGCCCCATGCCAGCGAGACCGGAGTGTGATGAACCACAGAGCAACAATCCACCAGAGAGCAACACGCAGTACCGCTGCGTGGGTGTAGCAGGGTGCTCCTGGGGGCTGCGCTGGCACTCTGACAGCACCTGGCTATCGAGACCCTCGGCAGTAGGGGTGGGGACAGAAACGGCCCAGAGCCCCGCAAGTCCTTCCAAAGCTGCAGTCACAGAATACCTCTGGTTTAAGTGAGACAGGTAAATGCACAGGCAGTAGCTGCACTGTTCCCACAGAACAGTTCTTCCCCTTGCCATGGTGAAGCTCCCAGTAATTCAGTATTGCTGCAAAAACCACACATTTCAGGCAGTGCCCTGAATACAAAATTTCTCACACTTGCAGGAGATGCCAAGTGGCTCACAGAAGTGGTGATCTGACGACTGCAGTGATGTTTGCTGCTACTGAAGCATCCCTGTTACAGAGCCCAAGGCTGGGGCTGGGGGAGTCAGCTGCTGTCTTTGATGAGAACAGGTCCCATGGTTCAGATGAGCACATTGGAGTCAGAGTGAGGATCTAACTTGATCTGCTCACAAGAATGACACGACTGTTTAATTGAATTCTCTGATGATTGTGCAGTTCAGCCTTAAAGAAAACTAGCTGCCTTATTCCACAGCAAAGTAATGCACGTACCATTGCTCTGTACCTCCAGTGCACAGCTCTGGGTTTTACTGTCTCGGTTACTCTGCCTGCACAGCCCCAGCCTTTGAAAGATCCTTAACTACAGCAGAGGGGCACAAATCAGAATAAAGATGTGGTTATAGCAAACCCTCCACAAAAATTTCTTTTTCCAGTGATCTGTCATTTGTATTTCTACAGCTTCTTGCTCCGAGCCTAACAGGACCCTCAGCAGTCCCTGTGCTCCATGAGCCAAAGTCCTAGCCTCATGTCTCCAAGCAGCAACGCTCTAAACTATCCTACTAGTCTCAGACATCTCCCATGACCCAGATTTCTTCCAGCATTAAGAGAAGATCCTAACCAGCACTGGCTGTTAGACATCTAGCTTCTGCTTCTTAAAAGGATAGAGAGTACAGAGGGAAAAAAAATCAGCCAGCTCAGTGGAGAACCGTTCCCATACCAATTCTGCCTCCTGAGCAGCTTCCTCACCCTCCCGGGGATGCCAGCTGCAGCCAGCAAACTCTTTTTGTTTCAAGGGAGAGTGATTTTACTTGGTTACTGTCCTGACTTTCTTTTTTTCTTCCAGACATTCAGGCCAGAAACGATCAGAATTGAATATCATTCATCAAATATGCTACTGAATAACATTTTTGTTGTTCATAAAATATCGTGACAAACAGTATTCACTGATCAACAGCTAATTCAACTGTATACTTATTAGGGTACAATTTAAAACACAGTCAAACATACACACAAAATGTTGATAGGAAGGATCGTGTAAGGGTCAGATTCTACCACCGTCACTCATGCAAAAATCATTTGAAAAGTAAATCATTCAGTGAAGCATGTCAATATCTTTCAGAAAAACTGCCCGTTAAAAAATATTTATATATCTTTCCTATATAAGCTAATATGGAATCATTCATTTTTTATTGAAAAGCAAAAATTACCAGTATTTACATTAATCAAACTTTCCTATATTTGATATACAACCTGAAATCCATCTTGTACTCAGCCAGCACAAGGAAAGTTGGGACTGTGACCAAGTCCTACCCAGGGATTCCACATTTTACTACTGTGTGAGTGGTCAGATGTACCCTCCACCTCTGTGCCTCTGCAACATCCCCTACAAAGTGGATATAATGGCACTATTCTACTAAACTGGCACACTGCAATTAGAAATTAATTAAAAATTATGAAGTTTGCAGACAAGGGATCTGAAAGTGCGATAAAAAAAAAATATGCTCACATCCGTCTGACTGCATAAACAGGAACAGTCATAGGGCTGCAAAGAGAGAAACTCCTAGAACTCAAGCTCCCCAGAATGCCGTGCATGCACATACAAAAGCCTCTCACTATCTCAAAATCTGGATTGCAAAACCTGGGCTCTACCCCTTCAGGGAAGCTGAGCCAGCGCTATCGAGAAGGGACATGTACTTCATGTCATGCCAGAAGGAATGATGAACAGATTTCAGAAGAGAGCTGAGCACACACAACTCCTCCTGAATTCAATAAAAATTAGAGTGAAAGTGGTTTCTCAATCCCCTTTCCTTCTTTATTTTTCTTTTGAAAATCAGATCATCAGTTTTGGTGCCCAACTCCGGGCAGTTGCCTGCATTTTAAATGTGTCCTTTTTTTCTCTTTCTCTATTTGCTATTTTCATTATAACAAACATGAGATGTGAGCCCTGACTGTAACTAACAATCTATCTGATAATCATAAGCAAAAAGAGGGGAAAACAGTTCATCTGATTTTGCTTTAAATCCTGTGCTGACCATTCTTTTCGGAAAGATGCTGTATGCTGAACATTCCAGGAGATGAAAATAAAGGCTCAGAATGGAAGGAATCCACCCTGCTCACAGGGTGGATTTTTCTTTCCAGCAAAGAACCTGGGAAATCTAAAGCTCATGCTCCTCAGGATTTGAACAAGACTAATTTGAGTATCTCTCTAAATAATTCAAGGCAAAAGGAACATAAACAGTCTATGCTTCCATCTTTTGTATGTGGCAAGCAATTTTCTATAGCATTTCATAGATATTTTCCTTTTTTTTCCCATTTTTATTATCATTTTTTATTTTAAAAATATTAAGTGAGCAGTCTGGGAAAGAAAAGTAAAATTAAAGATACTAAATGAAGATGTTAGACAAGAATTTATTTAGGAAAATAATTTTATGGACCTCTCAAAGTATAGGGACCCAGGGAAAGCCCTCAGGCCAAAGCTAAGAGAACATCCAATTTCACGCTCCAAATAGTTTTACACTCTTTATATAGGCACAGCAATGCACAAGCCAGGAAATTCAGCAGACCTGATGTCTAATAGTAAGAAAGTTGTACATAGTGGGCATTACACATCTCATCACAATAGCAAGAACAACTCCCACTTGGAAGCGGGAGGTCAGAAACCCGATTTGATCTGTAAAACAAGTATCAGTTTGTATACACACATAGACAGAGCAGTTTGGAAGTAGCATGTGTAATGTCTTCTGTGAGGACAGATGGAAAAGCTGAAGCAGAAAGACACAGTATGTGCAAACGGGGGACTGCACGTTTGCACACTTGTAACATTTTATTCTTTCAAGGTCTATATTTTAACAGCACTTGGTTGAAATGCTGATTAATTTATGACCGTGTGAACTGGTAAAGTTAACTGCTCTTTCATTTTTAACTAAGGCAATATATCAGAAATTTTTCAGTTGCATACATTAAGACAGTTAGAGATATTATTTAGCACTTATACAGCATTTCATACATATGCCGCACAAATTTGATAACATGAAAAAAAACCAAAAAAGACAAAAAGTTCCAGTAGGTGTTCAAAAAAGCACTTCTGCACACAAATTCATCATTGACTTCAGTAGGAATTAAGCCCATAGTTTGAATTAAGATGATGTTCTGAATCAGGACTGCTACAGAGTCCAGCGTGTAAGCATGTAAGAGATCCCTAATATCACCGCAGCAACAAATACAAATAGGAAGTGGGGACTGACGGTGCTTAATTCAGCATTCAGCCCTGCTGGCTCAGGAAGGCACGTGAGTCTTTTCTCTGCCTGCCACTTGGTGCATATAGACCAGCTCCAGGGTCGAATCACCCGGCTTCCCACAGTCTGCTCTGCACAGACCTGTATGCTGCTACGAGTACTCGGATAAACGGAATTATGATCAAAACCCTGCACAATCTACAGCACCCACAGCCAAACTCTGTGTCAATTTGTCTGGTTTTATAACACTTCATGCTGCAAAGTGAAAATTTCAAGGCAGGTTCATTCACATTAAAATTATGAAAGACAAATTGTAATGGTACCCAACATTAGCAAGGCAATTGAGACCACTATACCCAAAGACTCAAAGATGCTGCAGCATTTCAGTTAAGATTTTCAAGATTACCCTCACATCCAGAAAGTTTGAAAAATCTATAAAAACATAAAATTCTAGCTTCTGGATTCCCACTTTGCTGCACAAGATTGTTTTGTAGGAAATTCCATGGTCAAGAATGCATGATGCTCTGCCCATCATAACGTCTGCTGCAAAATCAATCGATTGTGCATTGTTAACACAATGCCACATCTTTCTTTCCTTTTGGAAATAATTACATTATTTATGTACATTTACATGACCAAGACCCAAAGAAATTAAAGACAGACCAACAGCATCTGCAGCGATGACAGTGTAAAGCAATCTGAAATAGTGTAGTGAAAGATAAGGCAGGAAACTATCAGCCTTATTTAGGTTGACAGGGCCAAAGAAAATCTTTACAAAGATTAGTAAACTCCTGAGAAAATAAGGAACACAGTTATTAGGGAATGGAACTCCCTACCCAGGACATAATGTGTTTCTGTTAGGGGATGAGTAGCCAGTCCACTAGGACCACAGCAGATGGTATAAAAGGCAATTGAATTAAAAGCTGTCAATTCATTTTGGCAGATGTCTAGGGCAGATAGCTGCCCCAAAGGAACATGGTTCTCTGATGAGTGGAAATGGAACTTTTACAAAAGCATTCTCCAAAGAATGCAAGGAACAGCACAGAGGTCCCTAGTATCTCCTACATGAGCTGACATCCCCCCTGCTCAACCCTCAATCATGGGTGACTGGGAAACTGGCTGTAGCGGAGGAGCTGGCTCTGCAGACGTGAGTGGCTGATGGCTGAGTGGGATCCCACTACACCTGGTATCATGGGGAACGTCTCGAATTAGACCAGTTACAATCTATTTGACCATGGCTTTCTCCCCGGGAACAAGGATCTACGTTACATGAGGAACGTGGGCCTCTTGCCAGAGCATCTGCTCTCCAGCCAGGAGTGCAGGTGCTTTTACTTGTGCAAAGGTACACAATGCTAAAATGGCTTAATCGCCAAGCATGTTTTGTCTTTTAGTTTTAAGTTATTGGCAGTTGCTAATGAAAGTCATCTTTTACCTCATCAATGTTAATGAGCTTTGGCACTACGCTACCAAATGCGGTTGTAAAAATCCTGCTTCCGCAGCTAGTTGTGCTACTGCTTGTTCAGTGACCTCTCTGTCTTGCTTTGCTGTACCCTGTAGTCATGTCCTTTTGGGCTATGAGTCATTACAGCTAATCAGCCACATGGTCAAACTCCCATTTCAGTATAAATCAACTTCAGTTTAGATTTGAGTGGCTTAACCATGGGAGGGTTCCCATTGTCTTGTTAAGTTTCTGCTTTTGGACCTTAGGGGACAAAACTGAGAGGTCAATGTTGGTGTTACCCATTAGTCAGCCTGAAATTTTGCTTACTCTTCATACGCTGGTTTGGCAGAGATATAAAGATATCACATAAAGTAAATAAAACCCACTGCAATCCACCACCTCACTAGGAAGGGGCAGAATAATTATTTGAACACTTAAAAGTAACAAAACTGTTGTTAAATGTGTTTGGTCTCTAGTAGTACTAGTACTTTGTCCAACAAAATGTCTTCATGTGTTCCTTCCCAGGCTCTGCATTAATGCTGACACTTACAATAGCTTATGATGCAGTGCTGAGACATGAATGGGCTGAGAGAGGGCTCTGGGGCTAGCTGCAGGTCCTGCAGGGCTCCACTGCTTTCTGCACATGCACCAGACAATGCTACTCTCTGCTGGGAAGCCCAAAATTGCAAAAGCCATATGTGATTGGCTACTTCTTGCTTTTTTTTTTTTGCCTTCCCCACCCCCCCAGATGGTTAGAAGTTCCTGATTCTCTGCTTCTTCTGAAGCCGTTTCAGCAGCCTACCTCTAAACTGCAATGGTCCCATGTTCAAGGGGCTGATCCCTTCCTGCCTGGCTCTGTTCATTATCTTATCATCATGCATCTGCTTATGTCACACTCCAGGAAACTGGTCCATGGCTCTGACGAGGCCTTCACAGTACAAATATCCCCATATGAAAGACGGGTACAGTCTCCATAGCCTAAACACTGACCTGTTCTTACACCAGAGCTTCACTATGAACTTGCAGTTGCTTCAGGATTGCCATCTAGGTTGGCTATTTTGGGATGCCTTGACAGTCTGCTATGTCTCTGCCAACTTGATCAGAAATTCTGAGATTCAGAGGTGACAAGATCAAAGAGATTGGTTCAGCCTTCTACGGAGATAGTAATTTAGATCTGCTTGCCCAGCAAGCCTGTGACATGTGACCATGGCACTATATTTATCTTCCTAGTCTTAACCAGATTTCACTGGAGGACTACTGTTTGACTTAAGGTAAACGAGCAAGCTTAGTGAAAATTTATGTTTCTTTTTACAGATGAATTTCCAAAATAGACCCAGTTAGACCTGTTTAATAGTTTATTGCTAAAGATAAATAAAAATTTAGGTTCCTACCATTATTCCTGCCAAACACAAGAATAAAAAGAAAATATCCATTTCTACCTAGTCTATAACGTCATCTGAAATGTATACGTATTCCAGAAATAGAACACAGTTGAACTTTTTTAATAATTTAAGGCTGCATATTTAACATATTTTGAGCAAGGATAAGAACAGACGCAGGAACTAGCAGCAAATAACGATTATAGATACACAAGAAGAGTTGCGTTAGCTACGAATTATGGGAAGGTACTCATGTTCACCTGCAAAACTAATATGGCAGACGAGTAGCCAGAGCTGGTTTGTGCTCCTCCTCTGCCACCACCACAAAGAGGCTGAGTTGCATCAGCAGATGTAGCTCACAAGGCATGGTTTCAACTGTACACAGTATAAGCTAAATCAAGCATAACTTTTCAAGCATTTTGGTGTTTTAACAGTGTTTGGAATTAATGGACTTCTTTCAATTTCCTGGTAAATGGCAGCCTGCAAGAACTATATGGTGTCACAGGATGTGGGTGCCTTAATTTTATCTCCATTTTGCAGAGCACTGGTCGGTACTTAGCAAACCAGCTCTCAGCTTGCATTGTAAGCAAGCACCTTCTCGTTCCCATGGCAAGGCTGCCTGTCAACCCGCAAATGAGTAAAACTTCCTCACTGAGGTAAGGTGAATAGTAGCAATATATAAAGATATTAACACTTCAGCCTACGTCGTTTGAAAATACAGAATTTTGCAAAACTAAACTACGAGAAAGTGTAGTTGCCCTAATGACTCATCTTTCATTTTTAGCACGCTGCTTCAGCTACAAAGCACTACACAAGCAGCCTCTACAATGACACAAGCCTCATGGTACATCACAGTGTGAGACAGTTATTATCTAAGAAATAAGACTGTTTGTAGTTTATCTTCCATGAGCATTACACTGTACACAGAAAATCCAGTGACTATCCCAGATTAGGATGATCTGAGTTGCCTGGTACAAACATCCAAAGTACTTTTTCCTTTTATAGGTCTGCTATTGCTATTTGAAGTATTCTTTAATTACTGAAGGTTCATTGATCTAAAGCCCAAAGAGCCACCTTTAAAAAGATGACTACTGTAGTACACTGACTACCTCCACCATAGCAACTGATGCTTAGGGAATTGTTTTTTTCTTTTTATTGTAAATTCATATTCATAAGTCCTTCAAGAAATTTTGAGTTAATCCCACATCATTCAGCTCTGACACTTACTTCCTAAAGACAACATTCCCAAGCTTTATGCAGAGTTCATTCCTAAAACAAAATCCAGCATAAAAAAAAAAAAAGGCAACAGGTCCCATTTCTTCTCTTCCCCACTGCTCACAGAAGCAAACACCCTGTGCTGTTACACTGCTGTCCCCGCTTCCCCACACCACTAACAGACTGTAGCCAACCCTGGTTTCTAACATCACCTCATACTTTCAAGCAGTGAACAGGAATCTCTCCGGGGCCGACTGCATGAAAACTTTGTAAAAAGTCAGCTTTAGTCTTCTGTTTGATTGCTCCTATTACTTTTTAACAATCTAGCAGACCCACTGAGTTATTCACAGCTTTTCTCATACATTGGCACAATTTGTTAATTTATTATGGTTTATGTTATTTCCTGAATTAATTTCTTCTTCATTTTGGTAATAATTACTTTGAATTTTACCTATGGCAGCTGATACTATCTTTAGTTAGCATCACTTCAGATGGATTTCCAGCTTCAGAAGAACACCTCTAGTACCTAAACAAACACTCATAATGCAGCTTTTATTTTTTTCTCTGGCTTTACTGCTCCCTCTCCATTTAGGCTCAGACACACACTTGCACAGTGTGTTAACATAATTTCCTTACAGGTTCTAGGATTTCAGTTTATTTTTTTATATTTTCTTTCAGTTCATTCTAAAATGCTTTCTCCTACAGCTAACCTCCAAACAACACTTATGCCAGAGAACACTAGTGCTCATGTTCTGCAGAATAGCACTGGGGATTTCAGAGGAGATGTAACTTTTACTCTGTTTAAATTATACATAGAAGATAGCATATTTATTTGCAAGACATTACATTTATGTAACATCCTCACATCTCTCACTTTCTAATACCAAGTGTGCATAGATCTTTATAAGACTAACTCCAACTGCCTAGTTACAAGACAGGAGTTCTTCAGGGTAAATCTCTACCAAGGCCTTAAACTGTGCAAGGAGTCCTTTGGTTAGGTATACTGGGAGCTTGAAACAACTGAGTGAATTAACTTTGTTTCTTTGTATGCCTGTTTTCCAGTCTAACTTAGTGGTATTTGCAGTGAGACTCTATGAATGTGTGCCTTGTCCTCACAAAGAAGAATATAAACTCGATTTCTGTGCACTTCCAAAGCACAGGGAATGAAATGGAGAAGGATTTTTCAGACCAACTTTAAAATTGACAAAGGTAAAACCAAATTACTGCATCTGCATATTGTTACCCATGTTTTTCTTAAAGTAGAATATATTCTCTGTAAAAAAGTGTCAGTTACAACATAACATTAAACTAAGTCAGCATTTAGATAAAAAGCGGTGACTCACTGCAATGAGAGCAATGCAATCACTGGAAAAATTATACGTTGCCTAACAGGTTTGGACACAGTATGATAAGAGGCATCCAGATTTCATCCTTAATGCATCAATAGAAATGGATGACTATATACCAACAAACCTGAAAATGCTTCCAAGATTACAGGTCCAGATCAGGCATACCAGACACCAAAGGGGAAGCACCTCCATCTGCCATACTCTGGTTGCTACATGAAGAAACCCTAAATCTGCAGGAGGGAAGGGAGCAGCAACATGTACCAGGATGTACCCCTGGACAGTCAGAGGGCCAAGGCTGCAAGGGGCAGCTTAGAACATATTACTACCTGCAGAAGAGATCCAAAGATTTTTTACACCTAGGTATTTCACATCATATTTCCTATCTACCTTATAATTTTTTAAAGGAACTTTTTTATTCATAGCTTGCAGTATTAAGCTTTTAAAAAAGACTCCTATCAATACAAACAGTTTCTTTAAATAAAAAAAAACCCCAACAAATAATTCTTTCTGTCTGCTTAACAGAATTACGAAAATTAGAGAACAGCAAAAAATCGGTTGATCTCAATAAAGTTGCCCTGATAGACAGATCATAAGTGCCATTGAAAATAGGGGTTCCTACCCTGGATTAAAGGTATATTTATATAAAGAAATACAGAAAGTTCATTTTGATTAATTATTAGCCTGCTGACAGTACAAAGCTAGTGTAATGGACCTGGATGTCCTCGGGCCTTGTAAGTCAAGAAAGTGGCGGGAATTGGGTTTTGCAGAAGATGAATAACCCTTGCACCTCCAGAGAATACTTTGAATCCCCCAGATCTGGAGAATCTGTACTGTATGATGTTTAAACCGTATTTTTTTCTGTAGCATGCAGACAACTCCTGTCCGAGTTGAGAAACTCTAAGGGATCTTTTCAACTTCCTCTGTTTTCCTTGTAGCAAGGCTTCACCTATGAAGAAGTTATGAGCTGGGCTGGTGCTCGCCAATTTGATCATTACATTAAGAAATGCATCAAAAGCAATATTAAAAACATGCACCAGTAAGATTGTAAACACTGGACACTTAAATAATACTAAATCTAATTATTTTTAGCAAAGAATTATCAAAGAACTGCATTCAAAAATCATTTCAGATATTATAACAACAGGCATACGAAAAGCAAGTGTAGCATAAAGATAACGAGCAGAGACACCAAGCTAGGATCCATTTGCAATCAAACTGGTTTCTTCTCCAGCAACTGCATTATGAAGCTTCTAGATGGAATCTGCGAACAAGAAACCAACATCCAACATTTCAAATACTCAGCATCACACACTCTCAGTCATTCCCAGCATTCTTCATTATGAGTGAAATCTCCCGTCTCAGTATGAGAAGTAGTCATAGGGATTTGGTTTTGAGTTTTTTGGGGGCTAAAAGCTTTGAAGTACTTTTTGTTCTGAAATGTGACATTACGATGAATTTCGTGACAGATCATTTCCCTAATGATCACATTTCCTGTAGTGAGACTTCTCATCTGCTTCTGTGACTGCACCAACACTGCAACCACATGCACTCTGCAACACCTTCCACCTCCAGTGAAAACACTATTATACGCGCACAGATTGAAACAGGACTCGGAGATGTGTCACTCTGACCTAAGACACAGATTAGGAGTCTGCATCACCAGCACAGATGAACTGTTTTGATTTTGGGTTTGGATTTCTTTTACAAGGAGAGTAGATGGTAATTTTTATAGAAAACTGCCTCACTAAGACCTATGGTTATAGTCCTGATCATATTAATTCTCATTTGCATTTGCCTCCTGCAGTACCACAATAATTCCAGATCATAAAATTAAATGCAGCTGCTAAAGGTACTGACCCCTGCTGCAAAATTACTAGCGCATTACTGTTATTTCCCTACTCTTGATTTACTCTGACTCATGCTCCAGAACACCTGAAAGGTGCCACCCTTTGATCTTAGCCAACTGTCCAAGCAACCCTTTTATTTGTGCTTCAATTTGATGGAAGTAGGCAGAAATTGTGCCTGGAAGTAGGCAGAAATTTTCCTTTGAAGCCGACAGCAATCTTCTCCCAGGAAGAAGGATTAATACTCTCATGTCTTCCTCCACTAGTCTTTGCTGAATGTCATGTTAAGTTCTTGTGTCCACTCTTTGGCAGGGTGACAAGTACTTTACACAGAAGGTTAACCCAGGATTTCTGCAGCTAGCTGAGGTGATATACACGCCTCCTACCACTTTGCTGATTGACTAACAGGATTCATTAAATGAATGCTTTATTTCACACAATAATCAATGTTACACTCTCCTCTTGTTTTGCATTGTTCAATATGACTTTTTGCTTGAGTTTGCTACTAAATATGTGACTTCCTTTATGAAATAACAATCACAAACAAACAACTTAAAAGTTTGAGTTCAAAAATGCTCCGTCTTCCTTTCCTCTCCTTTTTTTGCTTCTTACTCAGCAAAAGTTCCAGAGTATTTCTTTTTGTCCAACAGCTTTCCAGGTGACCTTTTAGAAGTCAGCCCTCTGGATCTGTTTCCATTTAATCTGGGAATAATAACTTTTCTTTGCTAAAGTGTTTTGAGCTCTGTGTAACAGCAAGATATTTATGAAGGTGCCTTGAAGTCTATTTAGGAAGCAGAAATATTTTATATCAGCTCTACGAGGTGACAATTTGCTATGATGAACAGGTGTCCCAAGGCTCTTTTCTTTTGCATTTCCTTTAATAACTAACATTTAGCAGTGCTTACTAAAATAAATATGTGGTCCAATTTCTGCAAATACATACTTTTCCCTCTAATGACACAAATATTTTGCAAGTTAATATTGTAAGGAAAAATGTTCTGTGGTTTTTTTAAGGAAATTACATTTCTTTGTCTCACCTAGAAGATAAAAATGACAGTCACTGACATTATGGTTCACTCAAAACCACTTATATGTGTATGAAATAATGAAGGTTCAGGTACATTCCTGAATGCAGAAATCTGTTCTAAACTCTTCAGCATTTAGGAAGAGTTCTTGTATTTCTACTTACATACATAAAACCACACGCTATAAAGAACTGTCATCCCATTAATGGTTTGGGAATCCTGAATGGTGGCTAATACGGTGGCTAAGGGATCAAGCCTTGTGTGTCTAGCCTGACAGTGATGTATTTTACTTTCACTATAAAGAATCCCACTGAAGCGGCCTCAAATTTAAACTAGTGAATGACTCTCTGCTTTCTTGAAGGCACAGATTTAAATAAGTAAAATTAGTAAAACCTTAGTAATATTTATTTTAAAGACAAGCTATTTTTTCTCAGGCAAAATTCTCATAAACATAGTTCGAAAGCTTCTCCAGATAAGAATTTTCTGAAGGGACACTATAATCATTGCAGTAGGGCAGCTCTAACCATTATTAAGATATGAATGAGATGCCTTCCTGACTGGAAAAAGAATGTATTTTTCTTAATTAGACATTGTTTCTTCCCCTCTGCATTTGTTCTGCACAATATGCTTACTCCCTAGAGAAGACATTCTCAGCGACTTCTCTGAGCAAGAATTCCTCCCCCTCCCCTTTAAGAATTGCCTTTAATCTTTGTTATAAGTGGAAGAATGATAGTATTCTGCCTACACTTCCTGGAAACTCAGCCTAGGCCTGTGTGTCTGCTTTTATCAAAATATCCATCAAAGGTCAGGTAATTTTCCATGCTCATCTAGAGACAAAGATGCTACCTATCTTGATGAATCAGTTCAAGAGTGTTAGTGTTTATCCCTCAAAATGAATCAGATATAATCACTACAAAAATGAAGGACATTATTTCCATGACTATAACTGTGCTCAGAATTACAATCTTATCAGATTCCACAGCTTCTTCCACTGTGGGTCCCCAATTCAGCTCTACCCTGGCTTTGGAGTTGGTGACAGGAGACAAGGGACCAAGCAGCAAATCAGTCGGTAGTGGCTAACTAGTGAGCAAAGCTAAGCTCTGCACTAGGTCTGGTGGCTATCAGAAAGATTGAAATCAGTTTGTGCTGCACGGATCCTAATGCAACCCAAAGAGACCAAAATATTTTCTTTTATTACTTCTTATCTTGGCATTACAGCAGTAACACAAGATTTGCTTGACATCTTAACTTAGAACAACTTGAAATAGTCAACAAATCAGTTTTCTTTTTTCTCTTCAAGCATCTCTTACACCTGAGCAAAGATATCAAATATTTCTATACAATATTTTGCACTTCAATTTCCTACCAGCATCCACCTCGCAAGTGTTGGTGCTGATTAAGGATATAAAAACAAAGGCTACAGCTCAAAACAGATAAAATGCAATGGTTTTTCAGTAGGATCTTCCTCCTACTTCAATCTCAATTCTATGCTCCATTAAGTGGGAATTATACTGCCCTTTGTCCAAACTGAAACTTAACATGTTCTGAAAATTATAATTCCGCATTTCCTGACATCACACAGATCTAGTGGAGATTGTTATGAACTTTATCAATATTAATATGATCTACTTTAAATGTGGCATTTACTTTAAAATGTTTCACTCCTTTTTGCAAGAAGCAGGAATGCCTCAGAAAATGACATTTAAAGCCCTTTGTCAAATAAATAGACATTGCATTTGTTGATGTTATTTTGATACCAATAATTGAAAACAATAAAAAAATAATGATTAACACTAACATGATAAAAGTCAATTTCATGGTCATAAATACAATAGAAACAGTTGTAATCCTCAGAAATAAGTAGGAAAGACAACTACCAATGGGTTGCCCTTGGTCAAGAGGTGCAGGAATGTGGCAGGTTTGGCACTACACTACTGCAAAGAACTGAATGTTTAACTAGACCTCACTAGGTGTTTTAACAAAAAAACAAACAAACAAAAAAACAACCACCAAACCAAAAAACACAAACAACAAAAAAACCCACCACCACCCCCCAAAAAAAACCTCACATCAATATACAACAAACCAGAATTTCAGTATTAGTTCTTCAATTGTCTTCCAAATATTGGAAGAGTAGCTATGAAAAAGCTTGATTTGCTTCGTTTACAACATTACCAGAAGAACTTCAGCACCGAATTACACCCTGGATAGTTGCAGATACGTGTGACTTTCACAATGTACAATGACTATTTTATAATAAAATCGTACACACATAAGCTGTTCCAAAATACATTGTCTGGGGAGCAAAGGTAATTATTCAAGAGCCGGCAAATGTCCATTTGTATTGCCAGTGCAAAGCCCTGGTTCTTTTCCTTTCCTAACACCTACAAACATTTGCTGAGATCTTTCATTCTGTGATCGCAGACTGCACTTTCGGTCCAGCACAGAAACGCTCCAGAGCATGCGGTGAAGATACCTGTTGCCTGCAGAGCTAATTCTGTGCATGAACCATGGAGTTAGTAAGGCAGGGGACCACAAAAAAGAAAAGACATCTCACAGTTAAGTAGTAAAATGCTGGTTTAGGTAACAGGATTATATTCCAGCTCTTGTCACAGAATTTGTGTATGATGCTACAAAATCTACTTATACTAATTTTCCATACAGCAGTCATTAAAAATTGGTCTGCATTTAACAGGTCTTATCTTAATTACACCAATCTGATTTGCAGAAGTGGTGACCTTTCAAAACTGCAAATTAACGGAAGTAAGGGGTGTTTTAAAGAGTATGGTGCTTGTCTCAGATTAAGCTTTCTGAATCAAGAGATTGATTTTCTCTTTGGATCATTTTGTCATCACAAACATGAAAATACATATGTGTGTAGCACTCAGCTACAGAAGATGAGCACCATCATCAAAAAGCTTAAGAAGAAACTAACATTTCTAGCTGCAGAAAGTGTTGAATAGTAATTCCGTAAATATGGCCTGAACTATACATTGAGCAACAGAGATATAATAATACACAGAATATATTTTCATTCTCTACACAGAGATCATCCTGTAGTGGAAAAACGGTATGTGACAGTAAAACCTGCCATAAAATATAGAGACAAGGCTCTGAAAACTGGGTACTCAGATTTGCAACCTTCATGTCACTCTGTACATGTGATTTCTTAGTTTTTAAAAACATCCTCCATCGTCAAAAAAAATCTGAAACTCTATGAAAGGGCACAGTGTTGCTCTCCGCAGGCTTTATCTGCAGGACTGGGATGTGTATATCTCCTTGCTCAGATCTGCCCCTTGGGGTTAAGGGAGTACTGATAGCATTAGGACATTTTCATCTTCTGTGTAGGGCAGTGCTAGAAGACTTTCATCAATGAGGTTTGCAGACAGCACAGGAGTGGTGAAACTCAGGGACTTTGGCTGCTACCTCAGGCCTTGCAGTATGACGCAGAGGCTTTCTATCAGTTTGTCGTGTGTTTCTCTCTGCCCTGCCTTTCAGCTGCTCTGTGTCCCACTGCCATCGCGGTCCCAGCATCCAACCAGAACTGCTTTCTGAATGTTAATTCTTATAGCTACAGAAAATTTCACCAAAAAAGATGCCAGTTGCATCCACTAACACTGTAAAGACCTGACAACAGCCATAAATTAGAAAATTTATCACTCTATCAATCCTTGCAGTGCTTTGCAAAGACTACCATAAAGATTTTAAGTGATTTTTTAAAAAGGATGTAGGGTTACATACCTGTTTCCTGCTACCTATGGTTGCTCATTGCCACAAGGACAAGCTGACATAACAGACAGAGCTCAGATTTTACAGAAAGACAATATTATTAAACTGTTATTACACAATACATCAGCTTCATTCAAGACTATAGTCACAGCCGTATCTTATGATCAACTACAGTAATAGCAAACACAGCCATTCCAAACCCTTAGCATTTCACAACAAAATCTTTTTACTCAAACTTGCAGCCACCTAGAATCCAAAAGCCCTTATGACCCTGAACTCCAACTTGGCAAATAAATCACAACTAATTCCACAAAAAAAAAAAAAACCTCTGTAGAGCTCAACAAATATTTCAAAAAATATTCTATACTGTAATATGGATCCATGTCACACTTGAATTAATTGCAGGCAACTCCCAGAGCTTGTGTCTACAGAGTTTACCATCTGATATTCAGGAAACATCATGTCATCCTCTGCAACTCTGAACATAAGTTCTGTATTTCTTTCTCCTTGCTTTTTTCAAAAGAAGAGAGTTTTTTGGGGGGGGGGCTTCAGTCTAAATAAATCTGTTACGTCAGTTGCAGGTCAAAATTAATTTATTATCGTTATTACTATTTATGAGCACTTAGATATGAGAATGCTGAATGCAACATAAAAAATTTTCTGAACTGAACCGAATGTGGTCCTTCTTTTTCATATACAAATGCTGTTCATGTTAGCTCATCTCCTGCAGATAGAGTATCTGCTGTAGGAATTGAGAATCAGAGGGGTGAGATTATATGCTCTCTCATACAAGAGAGTGAATGTGTGTGTGTGTTTGTAACACCTCATTACACATTCTGTTGTTTGTTTACTGTATTTCACTCACTGGTGAGAGAATGCAATATGTTAATGAAAGGATTAAACAGCTGGAGAAAATAATCATTGCAAATTAAGATAGTGCCTTTGTATGTGACCTGATTTTTTATTGTTTCCATATAGCAAGAGAGGAGCTTTGAAGCACCGTAAGTTTTTACCTGCAGCAGTTTTATCAGTAAGAGTTGTCTTCCAGGAATATGTGCATCAGTTGTTGTCACGTAGAGAAGTTATAAGAGCACAATGTGAGATCTGCAATACACGGACCTATGTAGGAAAGTTTATTTTGGATCCAGGGAATAATTTGTTCAGTTGTATGCTGCTTTGAATAAGATGTTGTATGTCCCTTTCTCAGAAAGGGAAATAAATAGCACAGGGGATTATGCAAGCTGTTTGGCTGGGCACTTATGCTACTATTACTTTTTCCCTTACCTGTCTTTCCTCTTTCCTCTATACCATTCCTTTTTAAGAAGTATCCATGCTGTCCAGAATCAGATCATAAACCCTTTGAGGACAAGATCATATTTCATCCTACATTTGTCCAGCACCTGGCCCAACAAGAATGCTTGATTGTCACTGTGGCCATTAGCCCTACTGTACACACAGGTCAGACAGTCATACACACCAGAAGCAGCTCCTTCCTGACTTTCTGAAGTTGTGAATGCTGAACACTTGGAAAAAGTTTCAGAAAAGATTAACTTGCAGCTGCACACTCCAATTTTTCACATTGTCTCAGTGACCAACACATGGAGGTCTTCTGAAAACCTGGTCATTTTCTTCTATGAAAAAACAGTTCAAGTGTTTTGGAGCTTACAGTCAAAACTGGGGGTGTCTCCTCCAAACAGCTTTCTCAGGGCAGCTAACAGGAAAGCAGAACTTTGAGTTTGAAGACACCCAGTAGGTTAAAAAAAAAAAAAGTGGACTTTATTTTCCTGTTCTAATATAAAGCCAAAGAAAATTCAACAAAATACAGTAAAAAACCCACAAAGATAAAATAAATCCTGTAAGATACTTGAAAGCCTTTTCAGACTTTCCACTGACGTCACCACTGAAGTGAGACTTAGGTGAGCAACAATTCTGTTGCGAAGAGAAACAGCATCAACTGCAGAGAGAGTAGCCAAAAATGGCATATCTGACATGCTCAGTGTTATCACAATGTCTTCATTGCTCAGTGAAGAGTATTTTTTAGAAGCTGTGGTTCGCAAGCAATCCTTCCCATGCCATGTAAGGCACGCTCCTGCAATGACGACACACTTGTTGACATGTCTGGAGCAGAATTACTTCCACATTGTAAATGTCTCTCTTCTCAACATTAACACAAAAACTTAAACCAGCTACTGCACCAAACACTTGTCTGTTTATTCACGGTGGTGCAAAACTGCATCTTAGCAGGTCCTTAAGCCTAGCATTAATCACAGCAGGAAGACAAATGTAGCTGACGCTTTTTTATTAGCTTTTGGAATAATCTGATCGTCAAATCTTGGGATTCCTTGTGGGACCTTTTCTCCTGAACTCTTCCATGATTTCTAATGAACTTAATACATCCTGTATTGATGCAAACGGCATCTGTAGGTGAGATTTCCATGAACGGTATGCCTCTATAAATACTATCTTACTACATATTAAAACTTATCTATTTTATCACTTCTAAATCCTCATGGCCAAACTGGCCATTCTTCAGAAAAGTATAAAGTGCTAAATTCAGGAGGCCAGACATTACTGGATTTTATGAAAGTTTTACCTCCAAGTATTACAAAACCTTTATCCATTAATATCAAGGATAAATTACTCTTTATAGATCTCACATTTATTTCCTTGAACTGCCTCCCTCGTCTTCAGCACCATTCCACTATAAATCTTCCAAACTGTATGTAAGTTGACACTGGGTTAAGCTGTTATTATTCCTAATGTTTTCTAAGAGTGAGAGTGACTGTATTGGGCGACCCTCAGAAACATTTATTTCTAAGTAATTTGATTAGCAGACTAGGACGGCAAAATCAGAAATGCTACTAAGTTGTACTAACGCATATTTCTTACTGCTGTTTCACATCTTTCCTTCAAACCTCAACCACATTTCATACTTCAGACTAACACACTAGACTGCAGGTGTGTGGAGGATGTAGAAAAGTCTTTCAGTTCAGTTGAGGCAGAACAGTTGAGCACAGAAGCATTAATGAAACTGCAAACAAGGCCAAGTATTTTCGTGTACTTACTGGGCAGTCTCAAATATTGTAAATGTTATACTTCCACTCACACACACAGATACATGGCACAGGCACACACATTCACACACGTTATTTGGGGATGAGGGAACTTGTATATTGCTTACAAGAGACCTAGGGCAACAATCTCTCACTGCCATCAGGGACCAAGTAAAAAAAAAATTACACATAATTTAAAAAATCTGTTTCATTATAATTTAAAATCTTCCAAGAAAGTGTGACACGAGTAAAGAAATCCTCCAGATACTCTATACAAAACTCATTAAACTCAAAAGATTTCTCTAAGGTGTATATGCATGTGATACTGCATTCATTTTAGACATCTGAGGTCTATCTCAAGAAGATTAACTAAACTGATGCAGTAGCAATATTTGTCATCTTTCCTTCAATTATGTGAACATATGATTTTAAATCATATGCTGACAGAGTCAGCTTGGCCTGCATTTCTCTAGAACTGTTGGTTTACTGTTTATAAATGCTACCACTGGGACTCCTAAAACACCTAACTCACTAGACAGGCTCACTATTGTATTTACCCCTCAGTACGGAGGATGCTTTGTAACATGAAGCCTTTTGCAGCTATGGTCCGTTTAGCACACCTTCTCATCTCATCCGCAGACACGGGAAGTAAAAAGCTGGCAGTCCTGTTCTTGTGTCTTACAAGGACTCATTGACCAACTTCAGTTATTTCACCCGACATTGGTTAAAATGGAGACTACAGTCGACGTGATCATGTTTTAGAGAATTTCGGATTTGCTGAAGTTAAGCACAGTAGGGGTTGTTCTTACTCAGCACAAAAGTATCAGCTCCCCATTAACAACACCTGTGCTTTACGACTGAGAACAAGGTAGAAATTTATGCACAAGTCATTTGTTTCATACTTTTCGTACGAAGATACACTATTCAAAATAGTCTAATGCACAACCAGTTTCTTCAGATTAATTTGTTGTAGCTTACAGGCTGCAAGAGACAAGCACCCCTCAGAGTATTTAAGGAATTATGACTCTACATTTTGCCACAAGGTAAGCGTTACTACCTTCAACTTAACAGCTGATGAAACTGAGATCTGGAGAAATGAAAATGGCTTAACACTTCACACCATGAGTTTCTGAGACAGCCTACACTGCAGCTGACTTCTGCCTCTTAGATCTTATTCTAGAAGCTTGACTATGCTCTGCCATTTATCTTACCCTTTTTTTCCACCTACATATGTCTTGACCCACAAGCATCCAGAAACAGTTCAGGGACTAATACTATCTTAAATATTCCATTCACAGCTTCTGCAATGTATATGATTACCTGGAAAGGCTTTACTAGCCATATATTTTTGTACCATCTCAGCTGAGGCTCTGTATTGTACTACATTTCACCGAGTGTAAAATCTTTCAGCGCATATAGGACATATATGCTTCATTTAACGAACTGCTATTTCCTTATATGTTGTACAGAAAGCTTCATTGTATGGCTTCATTTTTCTGTTAGACAGCTAGTTTGATTATTTCTCTTTTTGTCAGGAAAAGAATGTCTTTCAAAAGGCAATTAAAAATACTGCTCCACGGAGTCCACATTTTTGCAACAACAAAAAAAGTCATTCATGAACAACAAAAGATACCTCTAGAGCTCTGTGCAGGGCGGTGGGATTGTGAATGAAGAACAGATTGTAAGAGAAGTCTTTGAAACTAGAGAATAGAAACCTAAGCAAGCAGGCTAGCCAAGGAGGCACTAGCACAGAGGGAATAACTGGAAGAACAGTACTGCAAAGTAGTGGTATAAAAGAAAAGAAAAGTAGTGAATCCTGTTAGCTATACAACACTATGGATAATATAAGCTGGCACTGAAGTGCTCACAGCTAGTTTCTAAAACCCTGGCACTGAAGGCCCCAAACTGCTTTACTTGAAAGGGAAAGAAGCCTGGAAATAGATAAAATGCTGTAACAGTTACCGAAACACCAGTGAACAAGATCTGTTTGCAAGTGTATGGATAGCCTGGAAATACATCAGGACACACTGTACAACAGTCTGAGAGACAGTAAAGTTGCAGGGGGAAAAAAGCAGCTTTCGCAACTGTATCTGTTATTTTAATCTTGATATTTACAGGAGGAAGTCAAGAGTTTTGCCAGTTTAAAACTTTTTACCATTTTTTGCACAGAAGTGCTTCAGTGCCTAAACTGAGCTTTGAAGAGAGTAAACTATTCCCCCAAAAACGTTTTGGATGTTCTGTACTTCGTAAGTTTGCCTGACAGAAATAACTGTTTGATTTCTAGCTATATATGATTAGAGATGAATGAATGTGAACAACTGACATCTCCGCCCGATGCAGAAAGCAGCAGGGCTCAGGGACAATCACTGTCTCCCAGGCAGGGCTGGCAGCCACAGCCCCAGCAGCCAGCTCAAAGGGCACGTCTGTCCCGAGCAGGGCACAGACATCCAGTCCAGCCCTATCTAAGCTGTTACATTCCTGTAACGCACATGTTATTGCTAGGGTTTGAAAGGTGTTCAAACAGCCACAGCCACAAAGCGCTGAACTCATGCTAGCAAGCCTTGCCCAGCACATGACACTTCCCTGCAGTGCCTCTCGTTCCTCTGTCATCTTGGGTGCCACCTCTGCAGCCACCCCCGTGCTGCGCTCCCCCGTGGTCCTAACCCCCAGGGCTGGCAGCACAGGAGGAACAGCCACCCAAATGAAGGGGAGTAACAGTGGCAAGTCTTGGGGCAAGTCTGTGCTGCATAACGCGGGGTAATGCAGAGACACTCAAGCTAACTCCAAACGAGGTAGTTGAATGAGGACAACAAGAAGTCAAGCCATGACAGCAGAGAGTTCATTGTGGGTTAATTTGCTCTGCCTTCCTGGTGGGCCAGATGTATACTTATGAATATTAACTCTTAAAACTACATCAAGAATGTAAACAAGAGGACAGGACATTTTCGTGGCCTGCTGTTCTCCTTTTCTTGCTCCCAGCATGGTACAGTGTATACCACAATGCAGCTGCACAGGAAAAGAAAACAGGGTAATTTTCATGCACTATATACAATACATTCACAATTTCAGTGTGGAGACTGCCTACTTGTTTAATGCATAGACATGCTCCCAGGGAGGCAGGCAGTTCTGCAGATAGGTCACAGGAGTCAGAAAAAGAGAGCTTGATTCCTGATACTAGGACCATTTTGAAGTCACTTCATCCTGTTTCCTCCCCCCACTTCTTCTGTCTTCTCTCATTATATATGCAACGTTTCTAACCCACTCACTGTTGATTTGTTCGTCAGAACCTAAATATATAAACGTAAGTTCACCAAATTAAAACTAAAACTAAAGGAAGTGGTTCCAACACCATGCCACCAAGAGCTAGATTTTCTTTAGAACTGGTCTCTGCATGGCAGTTTTGCAGCTTTTGGTCTATACTGGTAAAACATTCTCAGTTAGTCAACGTACTGATGTAAGTGAATATAGAATGACTAGCAAATGTCTTTTCCATACTATGTAAGAAAGACCTATTAGTCCAGAACCAATGTCTCTTGCCCTATCTGCAGTTATAATCAATATACCACATCAACAACCCAGCCATCTGCTCGTTAGGTTTGTGCAGGTCTAGGTGAATAGGTAAAAAAATTACATGTTTGGTCCAAATCAGCAGCTAATTCTAGTCCAGAAACCATGCAGCTATGCTAGTGTGCTGCTGTGCTCCAATTAACATGTGTCCTGCTGGTGGCTTAGGTACAACGCCATAAAGAAACTGAACGGCTTCCAGTTTAGAACTGGCTTGTGTCTGGCCAGCCCAGGAAGTGAGCAGGACTGCCTGCGCCCCTGTACGTACACAAACTCTCTGCCTCAGTTGATTTTGAATAAAGTATTGGAACTGTGCAATACGTGAAAAGCAGGCAATTTGTTTCACATGATTAAGAGGACCCCGAGTGCAGGACTCTGGGGTATGTATTTCAGAAAGCCTTAAGTGCACCACTAAAAAAACCCACGAATATGATACAATCCTAAACAGAACCTGCAGTGGGGCATCCATAAGAGGAAAACATCAGAGGCAGTGCTCTAAAGCCTTCACTTCACTTTATCCTACACATAAAGTGAGCCAATATTACTAAGTTCCACTACTTAAAAATTAGGTCTGCCAGACCCTTTCCAAAGGGATAAACCAAACTGTGAAAAAGCTTTTCACAGAAAGTCAAAGCCATAAGATGAGCTATACTAACACTGACACCTGTGCAAAGAAAACGTAACACTTCCAGGTGGAAACCTCCCCAGCTGTTGGGCATGGAGACTGCATGGCCCCAGATTTCGGGTGCCTGCTGAAGGTTGGTACTTTTAACTTGGAAAATAAAAAAGTCACACCCAAAACTATCACGCAATTATTTCGTTTCCTGAAATAAAGGAAGTGGCTCAGAAGTGGGTGAAGGCTTTTGAAAGCTGTCAAATTGCTAATACTTTTGTGGAGGGTGGGGGAGGAAACTGAATTAATGAACTAATGGAAAAAAAAGTGCTTGTCCTGCAAGCATTTTTTTTTCTTTTTTCTAAAGGGAGCAAAGGTTTTTTTCCAGGTTTTTTTGTTGGTTTTGGGGGGGTGTGAGGGGGCGGGGAGGCATGGTGTTGGGTTTGGGGTTTTTTGGTTTGGGGGGGGGTTATTGGGTTGTTTGGAGGGTTTTTTGGTTTTGTTTGGGTTTTGGGGTTTTTTTGGGTTTTGGTTGGTTTTGGTTTGTTTGTTTTTTTTTTGTTTTTTTTTTTTTGCATTAACAGGCATTGATGTGTTGTATCAGGTATGTTAGTATAACTTTTTTGATTGGGAAGTCAGCCTAGATATTAGAAAGTGTTATATTTTCAGTCTTACACTAAAGATTTTAAGAAGCACACATCTGGCAACTAAATATTTTAGTAAAGCTAGCTATTCCATGTAGGTAGGATGAAAGACTAACAAATAGTGCACAAAACACTGATGAGTTTAACAGAATGTTTCAGCAGTGCAAATGTTTACAAGGACAGATCGAACTCCAAGTTTGGTGTTTATTGGTATCATATATTGGAATGTATGGGTACATCCAGAAATACTATTACTCGTCTATTTCTTACCGGCATAACCCTTTTATTTGGGGGATTTATATAGTGAAAAGGCCTTTGTGCAGGCTCTAGATATTCCTAACTTTTGGGTTTTTGTTTTGGTTGTTTTTTTTTTTTTAATGTAGTTTGATACTCTTAAAAGTGGCTTGGTGATTACAGGGAATTCGAGATGTTTTATAGGATGTCTGCGCTTGTGGTGGAAGCCAGACAACCTTAAAATTTCTCCTGCTAGGTCTTCAAAATCACTAGGTACAATAGGCTCTTGGAGAATAACAATAATAGTAATAAGAAAACAAGTCCCAAAGCCCACCCAACACTTACTAACAAGTTCCTGAAAATTGTTCTTGCCATAAAACCAAAGCCTACACCACCTTTTCCGAATGTTGCTCCTCCATTAACAAACTCTCCCCTAGAAAACTGCCCAGTCACTCATAGCTGAATAATCTACACAGCAAAGATGAAGTGTAATGGTTCTGTCACCCTGACAGGAGAATCAATCTGTGCCAAACTACATGGTGAAAACAAGGTTCTGTGAAGTTGAATACTTGATACTACAGTGTAAGACTGTTAATTGCTTTAAGTGTACTAGAGAGGAGTTAAAACTTATCATTTCTTTGAGGCTCTTCCGTTTAGTAGAAGCATGTAGAGAGGAACTGGCTCGAGCTAGACTACTGTGTGTGGACAGAGAAAATAACTATTACTTGAAATAAAATACTGCTACCCCTCTTTCTGTCTTCCAGCCCTCTCTGTTAGCTAACACATCAACTGACTGTGGAGGCGGCTGAGAGACCAGACAGTAACCTGCCCTTTCTGGAGAAAAGGGAGCAGTGGGAAGTCTCAGAAAGACTTATAAAATGGAAAGTAGGACAGCAGATTAAAAGAAAAAAAACAGGAAAAGCAAGAGATTTTGTTCTTTTCCTCTACAGTACAGCATTCACTTGTTTTCTTCTAATATGCAACAGCTACCAACCAGATTTATTCAGTGCTGCCTCTCTTCAGAGACTTTGAAGGACAAGAGAACTAATGCTCAGGCTTCAAATGCTCTTCTTAGCTGGTTATCAAGTAAAGGCAGATCATTTTCTTGCTTACATCAGTATAAACCTGGAGTTACTATAGTGACATGGTGACAGAAGCTTGCATAAATTCAATGTATGTGAAAAGAGGTTTCAGCCCCGCATATAATTTGCTGCCATTTCAGAATACATATTTCAAGCCACTTTTTAGGGTGAACATCACTTTAGACAAAAGCTTTTGTGTCTGCCATCAACTATCCCAAATTACATTAACTAGCTAAACTGATGGAAGGTATTTATACTTCAAATGCTGCATGTTCTTTTCAAGAAAATATTTTCTTAAACATAGATCCATTTTTGCCTTTATATAAAAAGTATTACCTCAAAATTAATTGCTTTCCTGCTACTAGCTTTATCTGCCACACCTAGCATGTTTTGCAAGATCAATCTCTTGGCCTCTATCTTTCTCTTATAAAATTTAGAAAGTCAAGTAACAAATTCACCTGCAGTGGGGTAATTAGACAGACAATTAAAAATTTTGAAGGCTCTTTAAGAAGCAGTTTTTATAAAATAAATAATTTATGTTTTATAAAATTAATCTAAAATAAATAATTTCCCAACTGTAGAGATTAACTTACAATGTTTAGATTTTTTTACTAACCCAAATGCAGTAAAAATAAAATTTGAGGAACTGTAAGCAGATTCTGAGATCAGGGAGTAGCTAAAATGGATGGGAAAATTTTTTTCTTGAAGGATTTAAACACAGAAAACAACGTACTGCATCATGAGATGAAACCAAACATAAAGACTGTATTGAACAGGTTCACATAAGAGATCTAAATGTATTCTTTTTCAAATACAACTACAAATCTTTTTTTTTTTTTTAAATGTTTTATATAACACTCACGTATGACCATGCGGAAGACATTTTAGCCTTGTACATTATGCATCAATCCTCCTGATCTAGGTTCTGACACCATTGCATACAATTGCATTCTAGTTTCTGAACAAAGATATTATTTCTCCACTTTGCAAAACTTTTCATTTGTTTTACTTCTACAGAGGACATTAAGGGATCAAAATGAGAGAAAGAAAGATCACTTGCTACCTACCTTTGATAAAAGCATCCTGTCTCAGAAATGCAACACCAAATGCTAAGAGTTTAAGCCACAAAAACATGGTTATTTCTGGAAATCAGGCGTATCCTTATGAAACAGCATGTGTCTCTCTCTGGAAAGCAAAATACGTGTTATCTGTCTGCAAAAGAATTTCTCAGCAAAACTTGAACCAAAAAGGAGAATAACTAGGCACATACATTGCACAGCCTGCTTATCTGTGAAGGAGTTGCTTCCTCTGTTACCCCAAACTAACCATTCGCAAACTCGCTATGCAGTTTAGTGATGTCAGAGACAATTACTTCTTCAAAAAAAATTCTTTCAGTTTCCAGGAAGTCAAGAGGGTTTTTCTTAAGTTGCTGTAGTAATGTTCAGCTTCCTTAATTCAAATGAAATAGATTATTTTCAGCCATTTCTTTCTACTGAGGAGCTAAACAAGACTTAACTTTTCAAAGGACTGGATTTAACAGTCATTCTTTCTCTTCGTATTAACTTTTCTATTGCATACACTCACTGAGTCCCTTCTATGTTATGGATGCTTCTTGAGATTTCTGTTAAGAGAAAGAGAAACGCAAACCATCAGTCAACAAAACCCTTATACTGGCAACAAGGCCTTCATAAAAAGATGCATCCTCAAGTGAAGTGACTGCTGATTAAATGAAAACCCTTTAAACATGGGATATATTTCTGAATCTTTCTGCAATGATGCAATTCTAGGTATGACAGTAATACACAACAAATGGATAGAGGCAGTCTAATTCCATTTTCTGTAACGTTCAGTGCCTAATTAGGTAGCTCAATGCAATTCTTTACCATGATAGTGCCAGAGGATTGCGGTCCCTTTCCTGGAGTTGATGCAAGGTACACCAAAGCCATTTTCCCTCACTGAATGCACTAAGATAGTACTCAACAACTTGATAACAAATGCCCATTATACAGTAGATTACAAAGGGAATAAATGTTGGAATTGCTTCTCTTATTGGAGGTTTCAAAGGTTTTAAAAGAACCAGTGGAATCCTGTCACAAAACAGATAAAGGGAAGAGAATATATTCGCACTTATTCTTCATAAGTCTTTCAGAGACTTCCTAAGCATCACACAGGAAAAAGTTGCACAAATTCACATAATAATTCACAGATGACATGAGTGAATCAAAATCCTTGTAAGATTAAACCCAGCTTCTACACGTCCAACTTTGAGTCAAGTCGTATAACACAGGCCAAAATCTTAGCTTCCATTAAGCAACATGTCTCTATACAAACTGGCTGTAATAATAATTACATTGTAAATGTGTTCAGAACAAAACAGACATAGTGATATCACTCTGACGCTCCACAGACTCCAACACTGATATACAATAACTTCATCATCCTGGAGTTGTCGCAGATTGAATTTGGACCATAGCCATACATTGTCTGCAGCACTGACATCTTAGTCCCTGTCATCCTAGACAAAACCAGGATCACAGTAGGGCTGAAGCGTGCCATCTGATGAGTAGAGTGCATGATATCCTGCGGAGAATTTCACGTAAAGGCTCTCAATAAGAACCAGGCTCCATTTCTACCTGACCTTCCCCAGCAGTTTTACACAACCTCCACTCAACTTTTCAAGCTATGTCCCCAAGACAAATTCCTGCACAGTGGACGTTTTCTGGCTGTGCGATATTTACATAGCCTCCATAGCACTTAAATATTGCAACATACCATATACGTTATTTAGTGATAACATCACACACTCTAGCCATCATACCATTCGGCTATAATATTATTACACTCATTTAACAGTTGAGAAGCCATAAACTGTTAAAATTACTGACCAAAGTTACAAATGAAACTCATGGAGGATTCAGAGACTCAAACCATATATCATATGTCTCAGTGAAGTGCTAAGAAGAAAAAAATTTCTCTTTCTGAGAGCAGATCCTTCAACCAGCTAATTATTTCAGTGCCCATTTTCTGGCAATGAACCATTGCCCTGTAACTGAGAGAGAACAAACACCTTCACAGAAATTATGTAGTGTCTTTGATTTCAGAGTAGTCTCAGATGTTTTAATATTCCATCTGCTTGCACTGCATTTGAAATACAAATCTCAATAGTCTGTCTATTTGACATTTGTCTATATGGACAACTGAGGAAGAAATAAAGGATATCATGGTACTAAAACACTGGCTTTTCAAAGACTCTAATTAAGAAGCCAACATTTTTACTGAGACATGTCATGTGCATTTTAGTCACTAAGTCCTCAAAACAGCTGTGGACCTGGCCTAAGAAGAAGGAAGGAAGTGTGTGACAAGAAGCAAATTCTCTCAAGATTTCTCCCCTCATAATAAGCCTTTGAAAGCAGGTAATTATCAACTACATACACAAAGCTAGAAGTTACACAAAAGAAAGTTCAGATTTAAGCAAAAAACCATAGAATCAGCCAAAGGGAATTGGTATACTCTGCTAGCATTTTCATTAGTCAGAAAAACCTAAATGTCGTGGGATATAAAGCTGTGGGTATCGGAGGACTTCAGAACTGACAGAGCAATCTCAGCTCTACTGATTAACGAAGAGGGGCAGTTTAGTTCCTCTCAGCCACAGGGAAGGTCAGGAAATGGTTGTTGTAGACTTGCTGAGTGGAAAACATGGTCCATAAAAGCAGTTGCACCAGAAAAAGAAAGAGAAGATGGTTTGAAGGGGAAATTCCTACAGTGTAGGGCTGGCTGATGGCCAGGATACAAGCTCTTCTTTTTCACTCTTCTGTCAAGGAGAGATTGCTTGGTTTTACTAGCTAAGATCACTGCATTGTGAGCAGGCCAAAGAACAGACTACAAAGTATGGAAATTTCAGTTCCAGTGTGGTTCAGACCTGTGCTGAAAGCGATACTGTAAAGATGCCATAGTGGGATTTTACACTTATCATCTTATATTGAGCTCCATATTGCATAGGTTCAGTCTGCAGCTTTCTATAAATTAATATATTACGGCTACACCAATGTATTTACACCCCATATGTTATTTCCTATTCATGGCTCAGCCAGAATTAATCACAAAGGTGTTTAAGGCTATTAGAATACATGAAGTCTTTTCCCAAACATAAACTGCAGTCGTCTTCCCAAGGATAAACCCAAAAACCCACTTTTGGGGGAGTGGGAGGGGATTAATTTACTCTACTTGCAGATTAAGCAATGGGCTATTAAAATAAATCCTCTCTCAGAACACAGCCTTAATTTTTAATCAGCCAAATGATTATGTCAGTATGTAACTAGAGCGGTATACTTCCCCTGCACTGGAAAGTATGAAAGCCAGAACCATGAATTTGTACTGTTAAGGATTTCTAAAATGACATTAAAAAAATGCATAAATGATTAAGTTACCCATTTCTTTGGAAGTCTCTCTCCAAATTAAGTCTTTTGTAAGTTATGAAAAGAGCCAAAATACCCAAAACAAAGAAACAACAACAACAACAAAAAACTGTAAGAAGCAAATCTTTCCTTGTCCGATTCACCTATCTTGCAATATAGTAGATTTGTTAGATTACCATAAATGTCTCCATATTCTGTGCAGTTAAACACCAGCTGAAAGGGCAATTATATCACAACTGCAATAAAATTCTAAAAATAGGAAGTACCAAAACCAATCCGTTTTCCTTTCAATTTACATCTGAAGCCTTTGGAAAAAGATCACAAATACATGCCCCCTGCTTCATACCAAAAATTTAAAGAATAGAGCCATTGAAATATAGAGAAAAGAAAGGGAATTCAAAGTAGAAAGAATTAAAGCAAAATGTCCTTGCTCCAGATGAGTTGCAAATATTGTTATGAAGCAATTCACTTAATTTTACATGAAAATACATTGAAATCATAATCATAAAATAATTAGATTCACTCTGTATGAATTAAAGTGTTTTATGACATAAATGTTTGTTATATGACACTAATTATGCCATTTAAAAATATTTCCATGCTGAAGCTACCATATATTTGCAGATAAATTAACCATCCCAGATCTACTCTAAACCTTTTTTTTTTCTTTTTTTTAAGTTGGAAAGACAAACAACAAATGAAACAAACTCACAAGAAATAACAGAAACATAAAACAAGTTGCATTTCAGAACTAGCTAACAGTTTACAGGAACATATGCAGGCTATATTCAGCTTCAACACTCAAAATACACCACAACTGGATTTGATTGACAATCACCAAAAAAGATGTTTGGCTTGACTGTGAGAGTGAAATTAAGTCTCAAAGAAACATACTATTAGATTCTGTATATTCAGATACTCTATCCTTGCAATAGATTCCTGAAATGGACAATGTAAGGAGGGAGAAAAATCAAATTATTCTATGGAAAGATGCAATGAAAATTCCCACTGTTTTTGATTTGCATTTATTTACCCATGACCCAGATGTCCCACATGAGAATAATAATTGTTGAATAAGAACATGATGATAAATATCAACAACCCTCATTCCCAATTGTCTTTCTCTCCCACCTCTGCAGTCCCTGGCTAGGTCCAGTAAATGCTCACAGCATATGATACAAGCCCTTGAACCAAGAGTCCCCCACTGGCAGGGAAGTATTTCCCTTCTAACCATATATCCACTGTTCTTGGCAGAGTGACTCGAGTTAGATGGAAAGAGGCGTCTCAGCACAGATGGACCTTTCAGTGTCAGCCCTAAACTGTTTCCCTAAATGGGGGAAAGGGGAGGGAAACTGTTCCTGCTCCCAGGGCTGAGTCTTAGCCCTAGGCCTAGTCAATTGTCCCCCTGGTTAAGCCAGGATGGAGGTCTGGTTCCCTCACTTCTAATGAGAACGCAGCATCAGAGCAAGGAGTTGTGATCCTCAAAATACTACACACACCCATCCTCCCGCACAATCTCTCATAACACGTCAGGCTAAAATGCTGTAGTTACTCAGTGACTGATCCTAATAGTGCAAAAGCTCTGCCCAGATCACAAACAATCTTAGAGGTTGCTGAGAGAGACCAAGATCTCTAATAGCCTCCACAGTCGCTGCCGACTTCCTTTCTACCAGGAGGTGTTTCTGTAGCTCTGTTTTGTAAGTTGTGCTGCACAAAGACATCAGATTACAGAGTGCATTGGGCATGGTGTGATCCTCAAACACAAAGCATTTAGTATTTTTTGCTTCTGAAGGCATCATTACTTAGTGGTGGTCCTGCTTGGCCAGGTCTTATCACACTGTGTAGGCAAAAGCAAGGCAGAAGAAGAGAAAATTCATCTGAACGTGCTTGATTCTGTGGTTAAGCAGAATGCCTTTCCTAGAGTATTTCACCAACTTTCAAACAAAACCAAATGGACAGTCTGGGCTGTACCTGCTTGTGCAGGAGCTCACAGGGAATGAAGTCACCCATGAAGGCAATTGTACTCAAGTGAGAACCTTGCAAAAAAGGGGCCACAGCATTTTCAAATATATCTAAGAAAGGGGAAGGACGAGCAACAACTGGAAAGTAAAAAAGGTACCCATGTAGGCTAGATAAACATAAGCACTTCTCCATAGCTCCCTGCTCTACAATAGCTTTACTAGGAGGCAGTTCAGGGTGTGTGGCATCTTGCTCTCTTCAGTACAGACTCCTGCCTTATTTCCTCCCTCCAAGTAACAGAGACAGGGGCGGGGGGGAGGGAGGGAGCATGATACCCCTGTCTTTGAACAACTCCATCATATGCTAATGCAGCTAAAAGAATCCCTTACTATTTTGGGGGGAGAAGCCAAGGAGCCGGTTCCTATTCCACTGAAGGGTAGAGGAAAGTAGAGAACAGCCATAAAACCCACCGCTATCTACCCTAGAGGCAGGGAAAGCCCAAACTCTTCACACATGTAAGTGACTTTGAGACTCCCCTCTTTCACCCCACAGAGTGTTCCCAAAACCCTTCCCTATCTCTGCCTGGTACTGCAGGGCTGGGGGGAAACAGACTGGAAAGATGAAAGGAAGGCAGGTGTAGTAGTAACCAGGGTATGAGTAGCATTTTCATACATCCACAAGCCAAATAAATTTATGTCTCAGGTTGGATTGCCGCGGGTTGCCCCAAAAAGACTGGGCTACTCGGTATCTGCCATCGGGTATCAAGTAATAGCCATGCTTACCCTGCACGTGAACAGCTACAGGGCCTGTGCCACCCAAAAACTATCAACTCCTGGTGCTTGCTGTGTTCAATGCCATAGGAACTGTGACTGAAAGATGCCAATGAAACCGCGCTCTTTTTGTTCTCTCTTCATATGATTTCATGCTGCTTGGTTTCACCTTGTGTTCATTTCCCTAAGAGTTTAGCCAAATAACGATGGGGCATTCATCCTCCTCACCCAATACAACTTCCAAGTCCAGATTCTCAAAGTCAATATGGTGTCACTTTGGCATTCATCGCAAAGAATTTTAACTGGGTTGCATTTTTGGTTTTGATTTTTGTTTGTTTTTTAATTCAGGAAATTGTGTTCTCCACTGGTACCTAAACCTGATGCTGTTTTGTGTTAACACATTTACAAAATGTTGTATAAATTAGTTTTCTCAAGAAATGTATTATTGAGGAGCCACTTTTGTTTTCTTTTTGTCCAGAGGCCTTGAAAGAATAAAGGACAGAAAATTTAATTTTTATTGAATTACATGCTCTACATACTCCAAACATTGCTTGGATTTAGTTATCCACACTTTCTTTGTTTTGCATAGTTTTCCTTGCACAGAAGTTGGCTTTTATGGCTCAGCTCAGTTACACTGATGTTCACCATGGCTGCACATCAGAATTAAACAGTTCCACAGAATCAGAAGGCACACACCTTATCCTGTGTCCATTAATGTTTGCTAAATTCATCCCAAGGGCAACTCTGTTTAAATCAAGGGAGGTACCTCCATAATGCATTTCATCCTGTAAAATTAATTTGACAGCCTTATTGTGAAAACATTGTTCATGCTAAAGAATATATGTTACAATGCTCTTAAATTTATGTTGAATACTTGCTAAGGAATTTATTTTGCACCTACTTTTTCTGGCTTGTTTGCAATTGCCAAGAACTATTTCCTGAAGAAAGAAAACATTTTTACTTAATATGTCATATTGGATCAAATTATTTTAAGGTCAAGAGTAAACAATACAGCTCTTTGTGCAGGCATACTGCTCTGCTGTGATCAACCCTCAGGCAATGATGATTTGACATCTTCACTTCATACGTTGCCTGCATGATCTATGCTGTACCTGCTCAGGACAGAGATCGTATTTTGGCATCCCTGAGGCACTATTCACAGTCTGGCCCAAAATGAGCAATAAGGCTATGATAAGCTCTCAGAAGTGCCAGGCACTTACTTCTTGCTTACACATAAAATCATTCCAGGATAACACTAGGCACAGTTATTGTGAAATAGGTTTTCTTTAATAGCTCCATTTAACGTGCCCCCTTAGAATTTGTTGCCCTTAGACAGTGGCAGCATACCCATAAGCACAGAGTCAAATTTGTGCTGAACATGTGCTCCTTCTCCTGGTTTTGAATGAGTGCTGGATGCCGAGAACAGCTCAGGATTTAGCTTCGTATACGGCGTTCAAACATTGCGCAATGAATGAGTTCATTTCACATTATGAAACTTCAAATAAACATTTTTACCCACAGTATCTTTTCTTCATATCCTTCTATCATCCAGTTTGAAAGGGAAAATGAAAAGGAGAGACAACATTTATTTGAATATTTGCTATCCATGGACCACTCCTTGTTGAACTCTCATTCAGAACAGCCCTTCAACAGCAGCAGATTTTTCCTTCTCTTAGTCCAATTCTCTTTTTTTTTTTTCTCCAGTTTCATTTCTCCTAGTACTAACCTCTAGATTCTTATAGACACTCATATGACTTTGTCTCAGCAAATGAACAACGACAGCTTTAAAAAGCAGCGAGCTGAATGCGAGGCAGGGAGATGTGCTCTGCACGATCACACTGAAACTCAGGAGGAGTACCGCAGCTGAAGGTGCTAAAATAAGCTCCCTCTGTGCAGAATCCTCCCTATTACCTTCACCAAATCCACTCTGCCTTTAGCAAAACTGATTACTTGCTTGTTGATTGCTTCCCATTAGCTAATCTGTGTTTGCTAGTTAATTTTCCCAAATTATATGGAAAATGATACACAACTATATGACACTCTGCAGTAAATGCTGTCTTACCTGCACCATACAGAAAGTCATAGTTGTGCCATATTTGCAGAAGGCCTGACAGAACATGAGTCAAAGCAATAGTAACACCAGCCAACACAAAAGAGCCCACACAGAAAAAGAAGAAAATGCCTGCAGAAATAATCTTTCCCAAAGTATTTCCATTCTGGTTTCAAAATAGCACTCACGTACTTCATTGCAGTTCACTGGACATTCCCTTATCTCTTGGACATTGTTTCCTGTGTGCTCTGTAGCATACTTAAAGACATGTCTGTTTATTCTGAAGCTAGTGCTTGAAATAACCAAACAGGGTGGGGATTTTTAATATTTTTATTTTTTTTGTTAAAGGCACAATTTTAGCTGAAGCAAGCCTGGAGCAGTGTCAGGGTAGGCTACTGAATCTGTGTTTTGGGCTATCTTTCTACAATATGATACTTCTGAGCTAACTGCTAGTTAGTCTGTGTCGTAAATGAGCAGACCAGCTTGCTTTCTGCGAGTTCTCTGTCCATTTTTCAGTTTTTCCCAAGTAGGTATCTTCTGTGACGTTAACTTGTGTATTGTTTGCTTCTAGCACTGTGTTCTGCTTCCACCCGAACTGCCTCCCACCTAGGATGCCAGATTCATTGTCATACACTATTAGCTGTGATCTGCAAGTCCTCCCAGTGTTTTGCTCTGTCAGATGACAGTGCTTATATCCAAGAGTATTTTTGTTCATTTTTCCAGTAAGATACAGGATAACTTTATACCAAATACTTTCCTAACATCCAAACTATGATTATTTTTTGGATGGAAATGTATTCCCACAGCTGATTGCAGTCATTATGGTACAGAAGCACAGAAATGCCTCTAAGCAAGGTATATACAAGCATAAACCACAAATATTTACCTAGAAGGCTGGTCTGCTTACAGCAATGCTGTCGGTCATCTTCTGATGGCCCATCTCTTACCCTTCTCCACATTTTGACATAATTTTTCTCTCTGGGGCTGTCCAAACAGGTTAGATAGATGTCTCCAAAGATAAGCATGTGGCAGACATTACTTCTTCCTCAGTAGCTTGTCAAGAAACTACTGCTATAAAGCTAAAAGAGTCCAGAAGATTTCTATAATCTTAACGCATAATATCCATCTTTGAATTTGAAACAGTTAGGAAACCAGACTGATCCCACAGACTTACCTTGCACATCAGGGTCTATGTCACATCTACCTCCCTCAGTTTTCCTGCCTGTAAACTCTTCAATTTATATGTTTCACGCACAGTGCAAGCCATCTTAAAATGTGGCAAATTCATAATGCTGATAACTCAGAAAAAGTCTGTCTAAAGATACATTTGTCATCTTTGTTTATTCTCACACTATAAAAACAACAAAGTAATTATTACAGGCAGTAAATTCAAAGCTTCTTTAAAGAAAGAGAGTTATCAAAACTGGAAGGAAACATTGACAAATAGTTCACTATAAGCGGAGACAAACTTTTCTGAGAAGTTTCTGTAGCATAAAAAGACTTCTGTAGCATTGGAAATCCCATGAAGCTACATCCTGGGACATACACTTTTGAAATATATTTTTAAAATATTGTCCCAGAAACACTGTCTATTCAGCCTTGTGAAAGTCCACGTACCTTGCTTACTTGCTCCTTTAGTAGAAGTGCTAAAAAATCTGGTACTACCACCCATCTTCCCTGACTGACATATGAGTCAGTGTTAAAAAAAAAAAATTTTTTTTACAGTACAGGTAGGTAATGGGGAAAGGGTGGGGGGCAGAAGTACAAAATACGTGAGATGCATTGCAGTAGCATGGAAAGAAGGTTACTTGCTGCATGTTGTATGTACGTCTTGGTCAAAATATTTCAGATTGATGAGTTGTCTGCAATAATAGTTACATCAAATAAAAATCTACCAAACTATCAGCCTTCTCATTTTCTCTGCTACTTCCATACTGATTTTATCCTGTCTTTTAATGAAGATTGTCATTTGTCCTGGGACATAGAAAACACTTACTGCAGATTAAAAATGACAATGGAGGAGAAAAACTGAAGACAATACTAGATTATTCAGGAAAAATGAGATACGCAGTTAGGACCTACCAAATGGTCTGGCTGATCTTTTTAGATCACATATTCATTTGGCCTTCTCCAAACTTCTACAGTATTCAGAAAGTTCAGTGAAAATCGTCCTACTTGGGTAGACTGGTGTCTATTCTGAATGAGAACTGCAGAAGGTAAATCTGAGCAAAACTGAAAGAGAGACTCAGTTAAGCATTTCAATTTCATTAAAAGGATTAAAATGAGTATTATATAAAGTCATTTATGCAATTTCAAATGCTTCTCTATCACTTCTTGTTAATGGGCATAATTAAAAGTCAGCTAACAGAGGTGCAGAAATATTGGAAATATATACTTTTAAACTAACAGCCAGGTAAACAGTAGGCTCTTGTGCGAGACACAAGTTGTGGCAGAGCGCCAAGTAAATACTTGAGTGATTTAAAGACAGGTAAGAGAAAAGACAGCACTGGGAAATTAAACACTCTGAAATAAAAAGATTTGTTTCATTATTTTTGTTTTATAGCTTATTTCTATTTCACTGTAGGATATTTTGTAATAAACACTCAAAGACACTTAGCACAAATTGGCTATTTTAACTGTATCAGAAAAGCTCAAGAAACATATTGCTGGGGCCTTATAAACACATAAAATATGTTTACTGCATACAATGCAATGGAATAGCCAAAAGAGGATGGTGGAGGAGGAGGAAGAAAAGCTTGTAATCTATCATGCTGAAACAGTCCACACTGTGATATTCCCAAAACACCTGGAATTCTCAGAGTATGTAAACAATTGAATCACAACAGGAGTAAAACAGTATCAGATTCCTTTAGTTCAAGAAAAAAAACCCTTTCACATGTCTCACGAAGAAATACCACAATTTCACAACAGCTAATTTTATAATTTGTGCTCATGTGTACAGTGCCAAAAATCTAGTCTCTGTTAAAAAAAAAAAAAGGCCTGGTATCGCTATTGTTTCTTCAGTTTGTTTTCAAAAGTGATAAAGTGTTAGCAATATAAATTCTGGCATAGCAAGAATAGCTCATTTTTCCCATATCAAGCTCAGTCTGACATATTAACTGCGGTAATGTGCTCTCCCCCTCCCAAGATCAGCATAAAATATTTGCACATCCTCTTTCTGCCTTATAGCAAGTGTTATTTCTTATACTTAGTATGTTAGGAAATATCACAGAAGATGAAACTCCATGCAACAATTATTTGGCAAGAGGCCCTGTCTGTCGTCGTCTTCTTCTCATAAGAAGATCTGCTTTGGAGTTTATGAAATTCCGGGTTAAAATACAGAGGCATTATTTAAAACTGGTTTTTATGCAAAACAAGAAAAACTTGTTAGCTAAACATTGCCAGTTCCTACAACAAAGTCAGTCTATCAAGCCTGTAAACTGGTAAAGAAAAATTAAGGTTTTTCCTTCGGACAAAGGTATACTGAGAAAGATATCAACCTCATTTCAGTTTGACATCTCAGCTTTATTTTCAGTTTGTTGATGTTTAGCAAGTTGCCCCACACTGATCAATGGAGACACATTCTGAAGGGGTGAAGTTTGTGACAGATTTTACCCCCTTGTCCAGCACACTGTCATTTTAGGTGGAAGAGACCAACCACTATGGAAAAATACAGATTCACAAAGAAGTTTTTCTAAGAAAAGCAATTAATCTGTTCATTTTCCTTTCCTTCTTCTACTGTAAACAGGAACATAATTTAAAGACAGATAATGCTAGCAAACAAAATAAGACCAGCCTGCCCTCCACTGTCTCTGACCCACAAAATCCTTTGTACTATTCCTTGCCTTTGGAACCTTTCTTTCTCCAAGTTTCCCACATTAGCCTGAAAAAACACCTACCAACATCTAAACTTTCTCCCTGCTGTTCACATATAGCTCGCCTTCTCAAACCATAAATGTTTAAGGTCAGACTTGCGCTTCCTTCTAGCTAGAAATAACATCCTCCTCATACTACTACAATATTCGGACAGCGAGAGCACCAAATACCAGTCCTGAGAAAACCAAGCTCCAATCAAACCCTCAAGTTTGGGGAGTTTGGGGTGAGGTGGGGAGTTCAGCCTTCATTCCCTTTTGTTTGCATGAGGAACACAAGCAGGGTGAGAAAAGAGAAGTTCCAAAATGAGGTGGGAAGAGCTTTTCTCTGCTGTTTCCACAGTGGCCTCTGCTCTGCTCCAAGGGGTAACAGGAAGAAGCAAAAGTGTTTTTGAGAAAGCCTGGGTTTGATATATGTCCTAGCTCAATGTTGGAAGGTTGAGCAGGCTGAAAATGTACATATTCTTTGTACAACCATCCAACCACGTGAACTCTCTGAAGATCATGCATCTTTACTTATTTACCTATTCTAAAGAGTTTTATGCTTTCATTAACACTCAAATTCATTAAGGAAAAAAAATAGTTTGCATTGCATGACCTACAATAGTTAACTTCTGTAAAACTGGTTTTATAAATTATCTACACCAATCCTCAAAACCTCTTAAAATTGCTTATTGATCAAGTAAAAGCTCAAAAGGAAAAACAAAAACTAAAAGTCCTGTCAAACAGATTATATGTCTTGAACCCAAGCAAATACCCACTTGAACTACTTTACTGCTGATCCAACTTTTTATGCTGTATTTACCAATAGTTTATGTATTGGAAGCAAGTTTTGTTTAACTGCAACATTAGATACATTTAACGCCTTTACTGTGAATTACACCATGAAAGACCAGCAGCAGTGTTTTCAAGACTGTCAGATTAAGACTATTAGGCCCAAAAAAGCTATAACTGAAGGTGATACAACTGAAAACAATAAAAACTCCTGACTGCTGCTTTCTGCTTTTGCCTCAGCTTAGCCTGCAAAGCATTGCTGCTCTCAGCTTTCCAAGCTGGTTTCACTTTCTGGTTCCTGTATGATAATTACCAAGGCCCAGCAATGGGGCAGAGTTGCAAAATTCATAACCGAGGGCCTGAACAAAACCTTCTTTTCCGGTTAAGTGAAATCCAAGCTACATCGGTGAGCCACAATTTCGCTCATGTTGTCTCTAGTAGATCTCTTTGAAGACGAATTTCTGAGGATAAGCTAGGGCGTTTTGATGCAGCCCATGGCAGGTCCCTGAATTTAAGAAACACTCTGGGAGCTGAAAACAGCAGTGTTGATATCCAGTGCCCCACCTCCCAACCTCAATTTAACATATTGAAACCTTTTATGTCTGCATATACCTTCTTACCTTTGGATTGTTTGGATGAAAAGGCTGGTCCTTTGGGGACAAACTAATTAATATCTCAGATTTTGTTTTGTATATCAGAGGTACCGAGCTCCTTGTCCCTAGTCTGGCTTTGTACCTGAAGTGCCACAGGAGCCAGCACTTTCTTACTGAAAGTAGAGAAGTACAGTGACAGATAAATACTACCCAAATTCTCATCTAAGGACTACTTTAAAGATTCAGCAAAACTTTTTCAGTCAGTTGCCTCAGGTTCTTCTAAATTGATAAGCTGGTTTCTTAGCTCTTGTCACGATACATTGGATGATTTGAAGTTTGCACTGAACTAAAGCATACATGACACTGACTCCCAGGTCCTGCAGGACCAACGAACCCTGCTCTGGGGCAGTGGAGGGTTGCAGAAGTGTGCAGAAATTTGAAGTTCTGTCCAGTCCAAGTGCTGAGAGCACATCTCTCACTCTGCATGGCCCCCGGCTGCTTTCTCAGCTTGTTGATGGCTTCCAGTTGACAAGATAGGACTTGAACATGTTGTACGGAACAAAATGGTCCATTAGATAGCCCTCCCTAATACCACTTTTCAGCAGTATATTTGATGGGATATGTGTTATGTCTCAGTGTGTTTTGGTTTGTAGTTTAACCACACATTTCAATCTACCTACTGTATACACAGTTGCTAATATCTCCTCCTTCCCTTACCAGCTAACGAGGTGTGAGGTTGGATTTTCTATGTTTAGAAAGCCATAGCTGTTGCTTTATGGCCATTTCTGCAGCATTCTTTGGAAGAATTGAACATTTTCACCTTTGGAAGACATGCTATACTACTAGTGCAGAGACCCATGTTGTCCTCCTAAGCTGGAGACAAGCACTGACAGCATCTTTTTTCACCGGATGTCCCCTAACCACACTACTGTTCAGGGAAATGCATGTTTTGATTAATCCAGCTCTGTGCAGCACACGTGTTCTGGACGAACAATGCAAATGTGTGTGGGAGGGAAGTGGGAGAAGGAGAGCAGAGGAGAAAAGTAGATCACAAAGTAAGAAGTGGTAATCACTCAGAGCACTACAGATGAAAGCAAGATGCTGGTAACAATCTCAGCAGAGAAAGCATGAGGGCTGGTACAATGTGCTTCACTATATCCGACTCCATCTAGGTGTCAGGTTGCTGTGCTCTACACTCGGCTCTACAGGCATTTGGGAAGTCCCAAGGAGTGTTCCAAAGGAGCAATGATACACAGGATCCTCAGTGTGTGTGTAGGTGTATACAGGAACATGTACATGAGTATGTACACATGTATGAAGTTGCAAAATAGTTGTCATTTTTAGATGGAAGGGTTATCAGGCTAAGAAGATCCTTTACATGCTCCATGTTTGTGTAACATGGAACATGTTTTGTGTTCCATTTACACAAAAACCTTTGATTATATACTTGTTTTAAGCAACTCATACTGCCCAGCTCAGCAAGGTTAATGTTCACATTTGCTGCTAAAATTAATGTCAATAGCATTTAAAGGGTCACTTCTTGGAAGCTTTAAGCTCTAAGAACCAGAGAAAATACGTTACCTAGCAAGAGACCTGGTAACTTAGATTTATAGCTTGACCTTGAATTATGGGAAAAGATTTTATAACATTCCAGATTTATGATTATCCTTCCTGGAGACCCTAACTGTAAAAATGAGGCTTGACTTCAAGAAGCAAGTTTGCTTCTGGTTTTCTTAACAACAAGATGGTGTCCCTGAGCTGTAGGAATCTTGTAACAATTCAATATAAGCCAGACAAGCTTTCAAGTAATCTATATGCTCCCTTAATTGTCTTATAGGTAAAGGCTTTAAATCCAAGATGAGGTAGGTCCACAACTGCACAGAGACACTGAGCAAAAATTCTAGCTTTTATTACAAAGCTTTCTTGAGATAATGATATTCTTTTTCTCCATATCCAAACTTTAAAAGTACCTTTTCTCCTTCCAGATTTGTAGCATACAAAACCTTTGCACGATAGCGTATTGGAATTTTCAAAATTATATCAAACAAAATAGCCATTGTTAGCTACAGAAAAAAATTCAGAGCTAACCTCTTTAAAACCTTATGGTCTCACTCCTACATAATGTGTAAAACAGACCCCTTGTCCTGCAATCAATAAAATCTTCTAGAATAGGATTTCACTATAGAAAACTTAAATACAACTGTTATTCACTTGACAGCTTAAACTGATAATGACAGACACGCTTATAATGATTTCTTTCCTCTATTTAGGAGTTAAGACAAAAACCTACCTATATGTTATTGCATTGTTTTCTGTTACAGAGTTTTGCACCTCTCATTTATCTTATTTATAAAAGTATATAGAATTGGAGCACATGATGAAGAAGCAGAGAATGAGAAAACTAAGTTTGTCTGTCTGGACCAAAAAAAAAAAAAAGCTAAAAAGGGGATGTTACTGCTGTCTTCAGCTACCTGGTGGGTGGTTCTAGAGAAGACAGCATCAAACACTTCTCAGAGGTGCAAAATGAAAGGATGAGGAACAACAGGCACCAATTGCATTGAGCAAAATTATGACTCTATATAAAGAACCAAAATTTCACAAGGACATCCAGTGGAATGAGTTGCCCAGAGCAGCTGTGGAGCATCTATCCTCACAGTCAAAACTCAATTAGAAAAGGCTGTGAGCAACTAACATTGAAGTAAGCCCTGCTCTAAGCAAGGGATACAGGCAGATGGTCTCCTGAGAGCTTTGCTAGACTAGGTTATTCTGTAACTCTGTAACAGAATTGCATAAATATGAACCAGAAGAGTTTCACCAAGTGCTTGGGGAAGGGAGTGGGGACTTGGTTTCTGAAATTTGGGGGGTTTTGTGGGATTGGTTTTTTCGTTTTCAACAACTTCAAAAATTGAAAGTTTACTTTACAGTTACTTTCCCTTTCTTAGTTTCCAGGAGTAACTATAAAAACCTCAGATTTTATTTTTTTCTTCAAAGGGTTGCTAGGAATAGATTTCAAATTATCAGAGGTTCCCTTTCTTATTTAGGGCCACTGACTGACCATAAGAAAAAATTATTGAGGCATTATATGTATTTGTTTGAAATACATGGTATTGAAATTCAAACGGTTCTTCAAGCAGAATTCCTAACAAGAAGGATTTGTGACAGGGAGTCTACATGATTTACTTTGAAGAAAAAAATGTGTGTTTAAGAGACCCACAAACCTTCAAAAGAACACCTCCTTCAAAAGGCCCCACCTCACAGTATAAGGGATTTTTAGAAGTTAATGTATTTGCATAAAGTGGAAAGACTTGCAAACTGTACAGGGCAATTACTGGAAACAGTGGTGTAGTACTGAACAAAATGGTCCTGGTTTTCCTTGTTTTTTCAGGAGAAATACATTATTTCTTTCATCTACACTAAAACTATAGGCCAAATCCTGTAGTCCTTACTAAAAAAAAAAAAGTCATTTTACAGACCTCCTGCTGGTCTTCTGTACAAAGAAAATGAATACTCCAATGAGGTGAAGGGCAGAAAGAAAAGGAGCTTGAAAATACAGTCCATATGGAAAGAAAAACTGCATTTAAAATGCACCCAATAAACACTAGAGATTTATTACAGTGTATTTGAGCAGCTTTTGCTGACACTTACATAACTACTTGTATGTGTCTATGCAGACACATATATGCACATGTATACACACACACTTCATTCCACATATAGCTCTCCAGATTAAAAAGGCCTGCCTCTTCTTATTTTTAGTCATAATACATTGAAACCTACACACTCTTTGGTATCATTAGTGAATGGTTCCCTGAGATAGTGCTCTATAGTCTCGTATTGCTGCATGTTTCAAATCAACTTTGTGAACATATTAGAACTATATTTCAGGAAAAGGAGGGTAGAAAAGATAAAAGATACAGATAAGCAGTAATGTCTAGTTAGGCAAAGTGATTGTTGCATTTATTTTTGTTTTTTTTTCTTTTAAAAACATTTTTTTCCCCTTCTGGTTTACGCATAAATATTGCTGCCTTCTGCATCCCACCTTTATGTTTCTCCTCATCTCTGGAACTAGCCCTAAGATGCTTCAGCGAGAGGGGGAGAGACTAAAATCGGTTTTGCAGCACAGAGTAGGACTGGTAGAGCTTTTCATCAAGTGTGTGCACGTGCACACATGCGCACATGTACATGCCAACCACCACACTTCCACTGAGGATTCTTCCCTGATCCGTAACTGCCAGTAAGGACTGAAAAAAAATTCCATACTGCAAAACATGGTAGAACAACTGTCTGGTATTTTTGTATAGCAGCCCTTTACATTTCATCAAGGGAATCTCTTCCCAGTACTGTAAACACAGTAGTATCATTCAGCCTACACAAAATAATATATTTTAATCTGGCAATGCTTTCCAGTGTGGCAAGAACACCTAACAAGTAAGATAAGGCTACCCAATATCTGAATTCATTCCCATTCACCTCCTTCAGTAACTAGAAATTTTTAATTAATTAAAAATTTGATTCATTTTTAAAACTATCTTAAATAATTTAAAAATATTACTAACCATCAGTTCCCAGTAAATCAATTATGCTAGCTGAATGCTTCATACTGTTTAAAATCATGTTGCGTATTTGAAGAGCAAAAATATAAGAATCCATTTTTCTATACGTCGTGCCCAGCATACAAATGGTATGAAAAAAAATCAAGGTTCTGTAGTTGCAAATATCTGCATAGCTGACTAAGAAGATTACAGATGTAAGCATCTCCTAATTGTTCTCTGCAAAATTGACAAGTTAGCTCTGAAATGCTAAGACTCTGAAGTGACATTACTTCTTGTGGACACTTGGATGCTGAATTCTGAGGATGGTTACAAATCAGTAACTGAATTCAGCTTCCTTTTAATATCTAGAGTTTATAGATTTGCATACAGAGCTATAACTGAAAGCACTTTGCAGAATTGTGCATGAAGTTTGTTTGGGGCACCTTAAATTTATTTTTTCTGAAAAGACAGTCTCCATAATTAATATTTTCATTTTTTTGCCTTAAACTTCAATTTGCTCTTTTGATTTTTTGATAGATAAATACAGATATTTCCTGCCTATTTGATATGGTGTTTTGGAGATAAAAATATTTCCAGTATCTTTTTGTTTCAAAAAATATAAGTATATATTTCTGATACCATTATTTTATCAATAATGTTACCATGGATGATAATATAAAGACAGCAGAGGAACTTTAAGATGCCACAAACTATGCAGTGGGGGGGGGGGGGGGGGAGGCTTTCAAAACTAATTTCTTTATCCTAGCATATGATTTAAGATAGCAGCCCAATACAATAATCAAATTGTAGGGAGAGGGAAAGATAGCTAACATGATCTTTAAAGTCAGTACCAATCACTGATAGAGACCTAGGCAGACTCCACACTGAAACTGTTAGAAATTCTTTCCATTTTTATGGCATTTCAATAGGAAACAAACAACAAGAACAAAACACCCCACCTCTGGAACAGTCTATGAAGAAGAAAAGTTTACTTTATGATTTCAAAAGTGAAGCAAAGGTTTTCATTTATGCCACTCTCGAGTGACCCTAACTGCCTTTTTTCCCCCCAGTCATTCCATTCTTATGGGAATCTGAACTATTTCTGCTTTGAAACATTCTTTTTAAAGTGAGGGTTTCCTCCAAATGCAGAGCTGACTGCCATTCACCTTCTACTAAAACTCTAAGCATTAAGAGTCTGTGTAATCACTTGTGCTGATTTTGGCTGGGATAGAGTTAATTTTCTTAATAGTAGCTAGTATGGGGCTATGTTTTGGATTTGTGCTGAAAACAGTGTTGATAATACAGGGATGTTTTAGTTGTTGCTAAGTAGTGCTTATACTAAATCAAGGACTTTCCAGCTTCCCATGCTCTGCCAGGTGCAGAAGAAGCTGGGAGGGGACACAGCTGGGACAGTTGACCCCAACTGACCAAAGGGCTATTCCATACCATATGAGGTCACGCTCAGCATATAAAGCTGGAGAAGAAGAAGGAAGGGGGGGATGTTCGGAGCGATGGCATTTGTCTTCCTGAGTAACTGTTAGGCATGATGGAGCCCTGCTTTCCTGGAGACGGCTGAACACCTGCCTGCTGATGGGAAGGAGTGAATGAATTCCTTGCTTTGCTTTGCTTGCGTCCACAGCTTTTGCTTTCCCTATTAAACCGTCTTTATCTCAACCCATGAGTTTTCTCACTTTTACTCTTCCTATTCTCTCCCCCATCTCACCAGGGGGGAGTGACTGAGCGGCTGTGTGGTGCTTAGTTGCCAGCTGGAGTTAAACCACGACACCACTGCAGTAAATGCAATGAAATCTTCCAGCCATTTCCCAATACTTAGACTTTCCTTTGCTCAAATTTTGATGTCTGCCACTTTAAGGTTTCTGTGCAGAGGCTGTGATTTAGTAACATCACTGAAAACCATAGGCCTGAAAACATTTAACTGAGCTCTTGGTGATTTCATATGAAGAAATACAGCCTCTCAGGCCTCTCCGTTTTCCCATGTGGATATAAGTGCAAGCTAGAGAACGCTAGCTCTAGGAAGCATTTAGAGACTAGATGTATACAGAAGTTTTCCCACTTTACATCCCTCAAACAAATGCTAGAAATGAAACTTCACTCATTAAAGTAACATGGGTGCACTGCTTGCTCCCCACTGCTGCCTGAAGCTGTTAGGCAACCTGAAAGACATCATGCAGTACAGGAGAGGACTGGGTCATCTCTGCATCCTCTCTAGATCAGGACAAAGACAGGCTGTCTGTAGACTGTGTGGTAGAGGTCCTGTCATGCCATAGCACCCATAGCTCTTGCCTCTGGGGACTGAGGATGCCTCTTTGCTGCGCCACTAACCTGCTCCTGCAGAGCTCAAGCAAACTGCTGGTAGACGAGGACCTAGAGCTTTTTTGAGCTTCATCCTCAAATGCTGGTAGGATTCAATATGCTCAAATCAAGTTCCTGCAGTGAACTCTGAAGGTTCCCCTTGCAAAATTATTTTTCAGGTCAGTTTTCTAAAATAAACATAGATTCTTTGACAAGGGAGTACGTTAAGATGTTATTAAGATTTGTGAGCCCAATAACAGCACAACATACATCTAGCCACAGGCAGAAATATATTTTCAAACAAACCTTTAGTTTGCTGGTAACGAGCCTATCAGATACTGTCTGGGGAGGGGGAAGGTTCCCATAACTAAGTCATCCCTTTATATTTTTAATCTGCAAACTTCAAAACAGCTACAATTTGTATAGAGGAAGTCAAAGTTACTGTAAAGTGTCAGGTTTCTGAACTTCTTACCGCCAGCTCCCCTCCCACCCTTTAATTCACATACCTATTGACACAACTTTCTGTGCTGTAGAGCCTTATTTCTTCAGTATCATCATTGCTGTAATAACAAGCATTTCACATACTGCAGAACTGCAAAACCAGAAATGTGAGAGGGTCAGAAGAAAACACTGACATCAAAGATATTACAATGAGAGGAGGTAATTTACACTGGGAAATTACAGGGAAATGATAGTGCTCTACCTGTAGTGCTTCGAAGCAGTCCCCAGTGTAATAACACATATTCCTGGTTTTCTCTGGAGTATACAGGACATAGTAGGCACATTATGAAAAATATATCAACCTGCTGCTATTAGAGTCAGCTTGCACAACATCCAAAAAGCTTGACACTGTAACACAACACAGTTATTCAATGTACACAGGTGAGTGCTTCCTGCCCCACCTCGCTGCAGCTCACAAGGAAAAAGCCTTGTCTTTTCATCACCGTTTCTATCCCTCTCCTTCCCAGGTGGGATTCACAAAAACACAGCTGTAGGAGTGAGCAAAAGGGCTGGCAGTGCTACACGTGCAGGTGGGTGCAGAAGCCTGCCTGAAGGTTGTACTGAACCATGAGGCTCTGGACAACCAGCGCTGAGAGGGAGCTGCTGGCACCTACAAAATGCAGGCGCTGCTCTCCGTACTCTCTCACAGGTTATTTCATAAAGCCAGAGTTGTTTTTGTTCTGAAGGCAAGGAGTCAAGTGGCCAGAAAGAGGTAGAAAAAGAATAATATCTGAGATTCTCAGTACTTTGACATAAGGTGTTCACCCCTACCTAGAAAAGGAGGAGAAGTGAAATGGACAGCTGAACTGCTGTAATATTCTGAATTCTAGGACACATATTACAATGACCTCTGCTATTACAAGGAGGATCTCAGGTGGCTTGGAAGGAAAAGATCCAGTAGGGCACACTGACAGAATAAAAGCTATTACTTGTTAGGCCTTTACTAAAGAATTTCAATGGATTCAATTTAATTTCAAGAGGGTTTTGAGAGCCAATATTGTGTAGCCTTTTATCAAGGGTTACCTTACCATAAGCATGAAGCTTCTTTTTTTAATGTACCTTTTGAGGTTTTTCAAAGCAATGATTTTTTCTTTTGAGAGACTTCTATTATAGCCTGTGCCATGCTCTGTGAGAGAAGGTTTAATCCATGCTGCTTCTGCTGTTACCCATAGTGTCACAAAAGAGCAATGCAAATATTCACAATATCCTCAGACAGAAATACAGAGAATACTTTTGTGCTTTCATAGTAGCCTAATTCCAATTCTTTCCCTAGAAAAAGAAATATTTCCAGGCATTTATTTCAAACATAAATTAGGCAGCTTCTCAGAATAACCAAATTTATAATTTGTCTATATTGTAATTTCCAGCAGCTCCTGTCTGACCACATATTTACTAGAGAAAACTTTGCATATTAACATTAACTGCATGTTAATGAAGTTCCATTTTATATTAAAAATATAAATAATTAAAAAAAAAAAAGTCATCTGCCTTGTTCTTATGATGACTTCAGAACAGCACAGATTGGTGGTCAGACATTCCCCTTTAAAATGCTGCATGATACCAGAAATCTCGTGGCTCTCTGCAGGGCTGGAAAATACTCCCTGTGGGTAGACAAGGAACTTCCAAAATGTTCCTACTGTACAATACTTTGTTCCTCTTTGTTCTTTGCATCTCCCAGGCAAAGTTTGACCCCTAAAACTTCTGTGCAATAACCACAGAAATACAGAGCCAACATCTCCCCACAGGAGCTGTGAGGGAGACGTACGAGGAACTCTTCCATGGTGGCCCCTGCTCCAAGATCCACCATTAAGAGCACAATTCCTGTCAGAAATGCACCTTTTCAGTCTATTACGCTTCCAGGACAATGATGCACATCATCTTTGACCTATCTCTGGATCACCACTCCTGTTATTTTCCATCGCACACAAAGGACAATCTCAAACAACACTGGGCCAAAAGCAAAGTTCAGAGCCGAGTCTCACCCTTCCTCTTGAAAAGGTGTTATGAGGGCCCCAACTTCTCTACAGCTGGCTCCCACCAGCTTCATCTTCCTATCCCAATCCCGCTACCAGGCCCATAACCCCATGTGTCGCTGCCTCACCTCACATCTTCCTCCCCATCGGGTTAGCCCGGCAGCTCGGTGCCTGACTAGCAGGCGGCCTAGCAACAGGCCTGTGGGAGGCACAAGCAGTGCGAGGAGAAGGGAGGTCTCGGCTGGGGTCCAAGCTTTACTGTGAGACTGGTCATCTCCTGCATTTAGCTGAGAGCAGATAATCTACACGCCTTTGGATCCAGCGGCAATGGCTTCCTTCAATGTACAAGGCCTCGCACCCGTGCACAGTGCTGTTTTTGTCAGCTGTAAGCATTACCTAGCTCTAACTCTCTGGTTGCGGTTCCCATGTTTTCCTTCACAAGTTCTGCCATAGTATTTGCATCTTAGAGAGTACTATGTGGGTAAAGTAATGCTATAAAAACGATAGTACTGGATTAGAAACACTGACCAGTTGATGACGCATCATGCCATTGCCCAAAATATTCACCAGAGTTGGCATAGAGAAAATAATCTCATGCAATTTTTGCAGTGGCAGCCCTGAAAATATAAAGAAAAATATCTATCAGGAAGGCCTTAGATACACCTCCTTGCTGGATAAAGCAGCAAAATTCCTCACGGTAGGAAAACGTGAAGCGTGCTGCGCGCAGACGTGCTGGCATTTTTTACGCTCTGCACGCGGCAGCATAAATCAACCCGCTTTTGAAGAAGTCCGACACTAGGAGTCAGGAGACATTTACCGTGCTGTAACTGTGCTTAGCTTAGCTAAGCTCTGAAATTACTTGCAAGTGAAGTGTTTGAAAGAAAAGCAAGACTAACGGTGAATTTCAACCTTTTTTCCCAAGCCTGTAAGAGGGACAAATGCTTTACATAAAACATACAGAGATCCTTATCAGCAGAATTACTTTCTGCAAAGCAAAACTCAAAGCCCTATGAGTTACCAACAGACTGGCTAAACAAAAGGAAAAAAAAAAAAGTGTGTTTACTGCATGAAGGCTTGACAAGATAAGTCCTTCCCCCTCTAAGATGAGGAACTGTCTGACATGCAAGACTTGCTACTCTCACAGCCACATGAGGAGCAAGAGAAACAGAGAACAGAAATACCAGAGACATGATGTAAAGTGGTGAATAGGCTAAAAATAGCTAATGTTCCAATTTCTTTTATGAAGGGAGGGTAAGTTCTATTTTTTTTTTTAATTAAACCAAAAATCCTAGAAGGCACTGGAAAGTGAAGAAATAGAGATTTTAAATCTCAATGCACAAACACATGCTTGTGTACGTACACATGTACTAGCATAAGTACACGTACACGTTCCTTGTTTTAGGAACACTAATTCAAAAGCAGGTCTTACAAAATAAGGAGAAAAACACCCCCATCAGCATCATAATTGTATCAGGAATAATGTCAGGAAATTTTACAGGGACTAGCTTAACTAAGGCAACGTCTACTCTGGTCTTAAAGACAGATTGCCAGTATTCACCATTTTTCCACCCCAGGTTTTGTGTCTTACCTTTCCAAATAATCACTTGCTTTATGAGGACTGAAAAAAAAAAAAAAGCTTTCCTTCTTCCTATTGTAGTATTAATATTTTCACTAGAAGAAAGGAAATTCTTCTTATTCCTTTTATTCACTTTCAGTTTAAGCTGGTGTCGCTCAGAGCTGGAAAGAAATACAATGAAATGACTGAGTAGAAAATTAAGATTTTGTCAAAGGTCAGCAAATTGGTTAAATGACCTTGAGCTATATACAAAGCAGCAGCACATAAGTACAGTACAGAGAACTACAGGTTCAGATCCTCTAGGCTGCAAAGTTGAACTACTTTCTTTGTAGTATCTTTGTTGGTCTTGGTAAATCTAATTTCAGACAGCACTGATATTTTCTGATATACTATACTTGGTTTTCTTCAAGTGAATGTTGACCTGTGACATGGATGCGAGTTGTTGGTTAGCCTACATAGTTCAAAATATACTTATGTGACTCCCCACTTCCCCTCCCCTCCCTGCCTGCACACATACACTGGTGAGGCTGCAAACTTATTTTGGGGAAGGCAGCAATGCTAAAAATCATCGAGAGGATGTAATAAGGGAAGAGGCATGCTCTTTGTGCAGAAGGGTGGGAAAGACGACAGCAAATAGCTGCACTGGGAAAAGAAAAAAAGAGGAAACGTTATTTGAAATGAAACATTGTGTGCTGGGTCTGGCTGGGATGGAGTTAACTGCTTCATCGCAGCCTGTACATTGTGGGCTTGTGACTAAAATTGTGTTGATAGCACACTGACGTTTTAGGTGTTGCTGAACAGTGCTTGCAGGGTGCCAAGGCTTTCTCTGCTCCTCCCTCTGCCCCTCAGGGAGCAGGCTGGGGTGGGCAAGCGGCTGGGGGGGGACACAGCCAGGACAGCAACCCGGGCTGACCAAAGGGATATTGCATGCCATGTAATGCCAGGCTCAGCAATAAAACTGGGGATTTGGCCTTTCCAAAGTAGCCACTACTTGGAGGCTGACTGGGCATTGGTCTGCTTGTGGGAGGTGATGAGTGACTGCCTTTGCATCATTTCACCCCCCCTCACCCCTTTCCCTCACTTTTTAAACTGTTTTTATCTTGACCCACAAGTTTTCTTGCTTTTGCTCTTCTGAGTCTCTCCCCCATGCCACTGTGGGGGAGTGAGCAATCTGCTGGGGGGGGCTTACTTGCTGGCTGAGGTGAACACACCATACACTGAGAACAGGAAATAATCACAACTATACTGATGGTCAAGTTATAAATTAACCTGGAGGCTTTAGAGACTATGGGTTTCTTTTGCTTTTTTTGCACTTTTTTTTTTAAATTATTTACTTTACCTGAATTATCACATAGGTAGTGAAAAAAAAAAGGATATATATTTTTTCTTTTTTTTTTTTCTCCTGGGACTTGAAGAGATTTTTAGAAAAAATAAAGAAATACACAGCTCACATTGGCCTTCTCTGAATGCTAAACCAACTATGGTTGCAAACATAATTACTCATACCTAGACACGGGCCAAATTTAGGAAAAAAATTGTGTTGGTTTACAGGTAGGTGTTCAATATAGGGTAGGCAGACTGCTATGCCAGCTGAAGCTGGGGCTGTGTTGACAGACTTGGCCAGCAGTCAATAAGCTCACCCAGATGGTATGGCAGGAACCTGCCTCTGGCAATATTTTAATATTTATTCATCTTTGCTTACCTATTTGTTCCCATATTTTTCAGGCCTTTGGGTGAAATTCAGGCTGCTGAGGTCAACTGCGCTGATGTCAACAGAGCGAGAACATCACTGTCAGAAAATGCTGTAGTGAGAATCCTAGCTTGCAGACATAATTACAACTTCAGTACAAAGTTCATAACTATTTTTCTTTTAATATAAGCAAAGATGGTTGTTGAATTCAGAAAGAAAAGGCCGTGACTGAGAAACGTGTGATGGTTTTCACTGCATACATTTTAATTGATACACAAAGACCTTTTGACATTAATGCTGACAGGAGCCCACTACTCTTTCTCAACATGATAGATCTTACTCTATTTGAAGGCGCTCCATTTTCATCAGAAAAGCAGTCCCCATCGTGATGTAGGAAGCTATGCAGGTGTGCACCCTGCTCTTCCTTACTTAGGCCTTTCTAGAACAACAAAACAAAAGGCACACACTGACACACAAAAGCATCTGCGCCAGCTGCCCTGCCTGATGTGCTGCTGATTTTAACACTTTATCATTGAATCAATGTCGCTGCTTTGAAGCTGCAGCCTGAACAAAGCATACTACTTAGTAGTCATAGCAGCTCATTCGGAAAGAATATTTTTTATAATTAAAAAAAGTGATTAAAAAAACGTGCGTGCTTTGGGAAATACAGCCACAGAGCAATGCATGGGAGCCTTTCAACTTAAAACCCATTTCAGCGGAAACTCTGCCTGCTGCCCTCCTACATACAGGAGAGCCTGTGCACACTTAAACCACAATAAAAGGATGCCACAGCGGTAGATAGACTGAGAAGTTGTTATATTCATGCTAGGTAAGGCTCAATCTGAGTAACAGCAAGCAGATTTTTTTCCAAATAAAATAATCTGAACTACCTGGGTCAATTTACCCACTGACCCTGACCTTCCCACTGCAGAGAGAAGACAGCAGCTGCACAGCCTCCGTCTAAACTAGAAATGCCTGATGTAGAGTGTTTCTGCTGGTTAAGCTGTGGATGAGCAGGGGAGCTCATCAGGGTCTCTCACCCCTTGTAAGACTTTTCATTTCCTTGATCCACAGCTTTGCTTTAGGGGAGCAAGAATGACAGAACTGAGTTTGTTTTTCCCTTTCTGTCAGTGGGGATAACCAGCAAAAGCTCAGGAAATTCTGGGGACCATGATAGCTGGATGAAACGCTGAGAAGAAAAAGGAGGAGTCTTTAAAAAAAAAAAAAAAAAACAACACACACCCCAAAAAAACAACCCAAAACTTCTCTCTGCCCTCTCTCCCTCTGGTAACACCTCTCCTCCCCCCATCACCAGTCACCAC